>NC_142530.1:22205028-22410028 GCF_964205215.1 Stylophora pistillata
AGCCGTGTTGGTGGAGAATAGGGTGTCAAGAAAAGGGTGACCAGATCAAGGAGACGTTTCTGAAATACTTCTGTTTATTCACAGGCCATGGTATTTTAAAGTAAAATATGATAATAACAGCGAAAATAAAGTAGATGTTGGATAAACGAAGAGAAAAAAAGAAAACAAAACTTGACCAGAACACAACAAAGCTAAAGCAAAAAAAAAAAAAAAACAGGAACAGTAAAGAATTTCATGGATGTACAAAAAATTGAGGGTGATTACTGTGCAGTAAATTCTATTAACTTAAACACGTCCCATCCCATATACTTATTTGCGTGATTCCTATGTTCGGAACGTTCAATAATCAAGCCAGAGAGAAGTTTCAGCTTTACAATTTGTAATTTTCACCAAACTTAAACAACTAAACAGAATAACCAATAACCAATAATCCTAGCCTTGGATTGAAGACATGAACGCGAGGCATGAACCTGCAATCAACGTAATTTCAAACGATGTTTTCCTTTCTTTCTCCCATTCATTTTCATCTCAAAGTGACGTCACAAATGAGACCCACTTGTCATAAAAATTCAAAATAAAAGAAGTGAAAGCCAATCAAAATCTGTGGAAAGAGAGAAAACTGTTGTTCCCCTCATTTTTTCCTAAGGAAGTTTACCGCGAAACCTCGACTTGATGCGTTCCATCCAAGGTTGCTAGTAGTTTGCTTCGCGGCCGTTCCTTGGGATTTCACACATCAACCCCCTCCCCCCAAAAGGAGGCTTTTACTGAGGGTGGGGAGAGTACTTTTCTGATTAGCATGTGGAATGCGGCCCATGGTTATTAACAACCCGTCTTATTACAAGTACTTCCTCATCCGGCCAAAATAAAATGGTTACTCTCCATAAAAAGTTTCCCATCTAAAACACTCCAAACTCTTACATGCCAACTACACCTGATAAACAGACCATCAACATCATTTCAATTGGGTATTGTTAAACCAAAACAGCCGATCAAAACAAACAAAAAAAGTTACACAGAGACAAAAAGATGACGTAAAGAAAAACAAACAAACGGTTCAATGCGCGGGAAAAAGAGGGTGACCACTGACCAAGTCACCATTGGTTTTTACCCTGAATCTGATCGTATGGCTTTAATTTCAACCTTAACAACATTGTAAACCTTCGCAATTCAGCCCATGCTGCTATTAAGGTATCGAATAAAACCATTCACAATTCACCATTCACTCGTCACAAGAATGACCATGCTATCCATACAATAGCAAGCAGACAAGTGATGAAATCGAAGAAACTACCAATTAGCGGATCATTTGTTGATCCAAAACCAAATTCTCCAAACTAGCATCATAAGGATTTTATGGCAGTCAGTATGGAGAGTTTCAGATGGGATCTCGGGAGCGAAAAGGTTAAAAAGAACTCATACATATCATACACATTTAATAACACACGGGATTCATAAAAGAAAACAACATTGAAATAAAAAATATTAATGTAAGTCATAAAAGATTGAGTATATATAAAACATCACGATATATATATAATATATACAACAAACTAGAACACCCCTATCAATTTATTTACAATAGCTACCAAATTTCTAATGAAAAATACACGAGAGGTGACTTTATATGGAGCAAGTATATTCTTTTCTCGCTGACAAATGCTGAGATGAGACCAGCCGTAGCCGAATTCAGTGTCACAGGATTAAGTCGATGCTAAAACAGTTTTCAAGTAAGCCTTAGGCGGAATTGATGACCGCGATGGTTTGAACTTGAGCGCATTTCGATTGGGTAATGTTAAACCAAAACAGCCGATCAAAACAAAGGAAAAAAATTACACAGAGACAAAAAGATGACGTAAAAAAAAAACAAACAAACGGTTCAATGCGCGGGAAAAAGAGGGTGACCACTGACCAAGTCACCATTGGTTTTTACTCTGAGTCTGATTGGTGGACGTATGGCTTTAATTTCCTGAACTAACCACATGTCGCAATGAAGCTGAACCAAAGCAATCCTTCATTACTCTGGGGTCGTTTTAAAATTGCTCTAACTTCAATTGTGATTGGCTGCAGGAAAAAAACAAAAAACAAAGAGAAAACAAAGAAAACCCACACCTTCTCAAAGAATCTGATGTCAAACCCAAACCAACTTGGGAATGGGTCTCTCGCGTTTAAATGCCCGCGTTAGACTAATTAGTTTTAGTTTCACTGGCTCTTCTTACAAAGTTGTCGGTTTTACGCCATTCCATCGACAAACGCTCTAACCTTCATGTCCCTCACCACAATAACCATTTGTCAGTTGAGAAAATTATGTAACTCTTACTTGGGACACAAAAAGGAGGTCTTCATAACGAAGTGATTGTTTGACGCGGTTTCCTGTTGCCTTTCGCGCCATAGGATATTTGGATCAATGTCAGTTTCTGAGCAACTGCACACCTACTCCTCCCCTAACTTATTCTCTGTTGACTGTTAGGGGAAGGGTAAGTGGGCAGTTGCTCAAAAACTGACTTTGATCCGGATAAAGGTGAAAGTCCATCGTTGAGTTTGTTACTCGACGCTCTCAGTATTGATCAGGTGATTTCCAGCCCAGTGACATTGCCAGCTTATTCCAGAACAATTCTTTTTCCAGTCGATTGTAATCGAGGTAATAAAAATGAGACATGGACCGAGGAATATTCTCTCTGTAACCATCATCAATAAGAACTGGAATTATTTCAAATTTTTTGTTGGTTCCTGTGAAGGCAAAATGAAACACATTGGTCACCATTAGCATCTTTCCAGCAATAATATCGTCGTAAATATCCATTCCAATTTATACCAGAGAAATTTTAAAGTAATGCTCATCCAGATTTGAACGACAATGCGGAGTCGAAACGACAAATTGAACCAAACGAAATTCTCTAAAACATGCACTCATGGGGCATAGGGCTGTGTTCAACTGCTTAGAGAAGTTTCGTTTGGTTTAAATATAAAAAAACAGTAACAAAAAAAACATGTCTAATGAGTGTTGAACTGACCTGTTGCCATACTCATGGCTACATTTGATTCATAGCGAGCCATATCACTGTCATCGTAATGCCTGGACCACACAAGAACCACGTTTCTACAATTTTTTTCGATAGCCGTGGCACTACCCTCATAACGTGAACCACCAGGCAGGAGATCCCTTCTGGTCTCACACACATGACGCTTATAAGGTTCACTCTCCATTATCTTGACAAGTTCATCCACAAAAGCTCGGTCTCTCTCATCGAAGCAGATGAATGCATCATAAGAGGCACGAACTAGAAACAAACACATTTCCTTTACTTCATGAAATTGGTGCAGAAAAGTCGCACCACTTTCTGGACCAATCAGATGCAAAACTAAAACCAATCACAACTTGTTCGCGCGCGTTTTCCCGCGCTTTAGGCAGTTTGGCTGGTTTTACTTTAGTTCTAAATGGCTCATAAAAGTCATTTCCTTTCTTCTGATTGGCTGATGCGATTACTTTGGTGTTGGTTTTATGACGCTCTGTCGAAAAGCGCTCTATGCTAAAAGTGACAAAAAAAAGGAGCGCACAAAACTCTAATTCTTAGTCACAATCAGTGGTTGCTACGTTCAAAGGTTTTCTGAGGTAGCCTGGACGTCTTTCGTCCCATTCATGTTCCAGAAGCTTCCGGTCAGACAAACCTAACAATATCACCAAGGCTGGAAGAAGTTGCAACAGCACTAGTTAATAGCATGTAGCAGTTGCCTTTCATTTACCCTCAGTTAATTCCAAGGCAGTTTTAACTGACAGGTTCTTTGTAAAAAGAACATATTTCCTTTGGGATAAATACAATACAGAGAGAGAACATTGTAAAGGTTTGCATGAGCCGTAAAAGCACACAATGGAGTGGGAAGTACGATGTGGTCGGGTTGTAATAGCACGACTTTAATTGAACTCTTTTTGAGGCAATATGTCAAAATATGTACAAGTGTACATTTGAAATTACACTGCAGTTTGCAAGCCACAAATAACCATCCATAATTTCCTTAAATCAGAAAAAATACAGCTACAAACTCACTTGTTTTCCGTTCTTCAACCTTTGCTGTGGATAATAACAGAGGAAAGAAGAGCAAAAAGGCATCATATAGAATAGGGGAAATTCTTAACAGCTGCCTCAATGCAGCAACTGGGCAAGGAAAAGGGTTTAATCATAATCTTGCAAAAGGTAAATAATTATCAGCAATTAATTTAACCCTTTAACCGTTAAGAGTGTCTAGCATCAAATTTCTTCTTACAAGATCACACCTGACTCACACATAAATGTCATGAGTATAAAGGAAATGAACACCAGCTAAAGCAGCTCTTGATTGTTAGTTTCCAAGCCCCTTATTCATGTAGTGTCCTTAAACTTTTACAAACTCAGAGAGAGGTGTCTTCTTTAGCAGATTGTTTAAAAAAATGTGTAATAAAACAAGTATGAAATTCTGCTTTTGCACGATATCATGAATTATCAAACCTCATGTCTGTGTTATCTGCCGAAGCCAAAGGCAGACCTTGACTTTGATAATTCACGATAGCATGGTCAACCTCATCCAATAATTGTTTATTATCTAACTGCTCTGAATAGAGTACAAATAACATGTGAATTTAGTCCAAATATCAACAGATATTGTACAGTTGGATATTCACTGCTGTAAAAAAACCTGTTTAACCAGTTGGCTATGTGTACTATGTTCTCTATCTGCTACACTTTTCCTGTCTTTTAAGAAATCCACATAAAATAACTAGCTGAATAATAAAAAACTTATTGGATATTTTAGTATGTAGTATCAAGGAGAACTTTCATTTGATATTTGTATTTTGACTCCTCCTAGTACAGTCTCATCAAAATGAAGCGCAACTTGTAAAAATACTCAGTAATACTACAAAATAAAACATCTAATAAGATACATGTCTTGGAAGATATCAGACAAACAGCATGATTCAGGATGAGTGGGTACATTTAAGGTCAACACACTGATACATACGTTTCTGAAATCGTTCTTCAAGTACTCTTCGAGGAGGTGTTTTCTCTGAAAATGATCCAATGGTGATGTGTTAGTAGAGTTAAACATTAGTTAACTTTGTTTTGAAAAGATTTTCGGTATGGTGTCAAAAGTTTTCAAGGATCATATCCCTTTTGCCTTACATCACTATGTGATAGGTCTGAGAAAACTCCTGCCAACAACTAAATGAATCAGATGTAAAACTAAAAGCAATTGTAACTTATGTTTTCCAGCACTACAGGCAGTTTACTTGTTCCAACTTTCAGTTCTCATTGGTTCTTGTGGTATTAATTAAGTTTAGTACACACTTCATGACTGAGACTCCATGAGTAGGTTATCCAAACCCATTGCACCCTCAATAGATGGGGGGGGGGGCTTAATAGATTTCTTCCTCTAAAGAGGGGGGGTCCTATTAGAGGGGGTGGCTTATTAGAGGGGGGCTTAATAGAGGATTTACAGTATTTGAAACTTCGGTTAAAAGGGGGGAGTGCCTATTGGAAGGACAGTGCTTAATTGAGGGGGGGGGTACCTTCCTATTGTCAACTGGCTTCTTCAAACCCATCCCAAGAACTTTATCATTATAGAAATTACTGGCCTTGAAGGTTAGAGAATGGTCTAGCAGTTCCTGGGAAGTTTATATTATTTACCAAGAAAGCAGCCATATGAAAAAAAAAAATTAAAAGAACAGCTCATACATGGAGAAAGAAATAACTGGAAGTGAGTTAATGGAAAATAAATTATTCTCCTGTACTGATTCCACTGGAGTTGAAGCTAAAAAGTTAACCAATGCTTAACAAAGTGAGGGACAAGGATGGGGGGAGGGGTGCTTATTTGAGGGGGCTCTTGTTTGATATTATGGCCTTGGGGGTGGGCACTTATTTGGTGGAGGGCCCTTTTTAGAGTGCGGGTACTTGTTCTAGGAAATAATTATGGTATACTAAAACAGTTGATAACATTGAAGGCATGCTCTGATTGGCTAATATCCTTTGCTATTCACCTCTGAGCAACTTGCCCTGGATCTGGGCCAAAAAGTAACTGTGATCATTGCAGGAATAAATGAGTTAAAATCCTCTTTTTGTGCTTTAACATCTCATTCTTTGAAGTATATATTAAACCAATGATATTCATCTCAATGTTGGTGGCTATTGTTCAAGAAAACATATTTACATCCAGTTACTTCTTAAGAGAAAAAAGACTATCCTACCTATAAATTGCTCAAGGTCCTCTACCACATCTGGTCTGTCTATTTGTTTTAAAAATGATAACAATTCTTCAATTGTTCGGTCCTCTATTGCATATTTCATAAGCAATTCATTCACTGGTTTAGGTGAGCTTTCAAGATACTTGATGTACTCATTACTGTATCCCATTTTGTCAGCCAACAACCGGTAGTCCTTTCCAAACGGACATAAAGGTTGCAGTTGAATAACCAGTAGTTCAAGAGCTTTAGGGGGGATATCTTTAAACAATTTTTTATCATCAGCTGAAGTCGGTTCTGTGGATTGTAAAACATATTTAGCACACAATTGTGGTTTCAAATTGATTAAAGATAAATTGATGACTTCCACACGGACCCTTTTACTCCCAAAAGTTATTAACATGTAACTTCTACAGCGGAATCCCGATTTCTTGAACCTCCAGGGGAAATGCAAATTGGTTCGAGAAATCAGGGGTGAAATTACAAGTGAAGCAAATCCAAAGGAAACAAGGTTTGGTTCGAGATATTGGGAGGTTCAAGAAACCGAGGGTTCGAGAAATCGGGATTCCACTGTACTTATAATATTCATACATTATCCAGTAATCAGGTCCTCTTGATCTCATATCACTTGTAAGTCTTCATAGCAAGTAAACTTTTAATTTAAATGGGACTTGGGGAGGATACCACATGACAATGACAACTGGATTATCTGACATTAGTTCTCCGAAGATTGAGGACTACTTAATAAGCCTTCTCAAAATGATTAACATGTAACTTCTTTGTATACTTATTTATCATATAAGGGGCAAAATTACTGAATTGTGATTGGTCAAGACAGAGGGCATTTTTTCTTAATTTTTGTAATTGCCCCAGGCAAAATTACTTGAAAATGATTGGCTGAAAATCGCTTAGCAACAGCTGCCAAGGTAAAGAAATTTCTGTTTGTTTTGTAACAACGGTGTCCCGTTTTGGGCGAGATTAGTAAGAAAAAATTTTGCCCCTTATATTATAAACAAGTAATCACATGGTTCCTCGTAAAATTAAGGATTAATATCACTTGTGTTTTTGGAAGTTGCAGAAACTTCCGGGAGAGCAGGGATGGCGCAGTGGTGAGAGCACTCGCCTCCCACCACTGTGGCCCGGGTTCGATTCCCGGACCTGGCGTCTCATGTGGGTTGAGTTTGTTGTTGGTTCTCATCCTTGCTCCGAGGGTTTTTCCCCGGGTCCTCCGGTTTTCCTCCCTCCGCAAAAACCAACATTCCAAATTCCAATTCGATCTGGAACAGTGGACAAGAATAGCCACCCAGTGGATGTCCATTGTTAAATCATTATTTATTTATTTATTATTTATTTAAAACATGCGTAATATTAATCCTTAATTTTACTCAGCCCCATGCGATTACCTATACTAATTTATTATCCAGCAAAAGGATTGTGAGAATACTAAGATTTGTAAGGTACAGGATGTAGAGGTTGTTACCTTGATCTAACACCAGATTCTCAAACCTATTTTACAAGGAAATGTCTAGCAGCTACGAGGGGAGAAGTAACAGTTACATCTTAGGAGTCAGAGAAAAAACTGAATGTGTTTTATTTGTGAATGGAGGCCAGTTTCACAAACAGTGAAATTGAAATGGTTATCAGATGTTTCCTTGGCAAATCCCAGTGTGCGGATGGAAAATATTGACTAGGAGTTTGTGGAGGTCAACTTGAGACCAATTTCTTTCTTGTATTTGTAAGCTTTGCAAAACATGAAAAGGTTCTAAGGAGTCAGCAATGAAAATGTCAGAACCACCAGACACTAATCCTGTTCTATGTGAGATATGTACATTAAACTGCTTTTTAAAGACAACTTGCATATCTTCCGTCAAGGAACACCGCAATATTATATATTATTCTCCAAGTAATTTACAACAGAGCTAATAAACTTAGACGAGAAAACTCACCCTGTCATTACTAAAAAGAGGTAAAAACCTTGAATTTCCACCCCCCTGATTACACACCCTCCTCCAAAACTTCCTGGGGAGTCCTAACAAAATGAGATGGCAGTGAAACTAACTAGAGCCCATTTTTAGGCTTAGCAAAATCTACATATTATTTATATTATTTCCAATGCACACTGATGACATCTCTTGAGGTATTGGTGTTTGGTAAAGAGAACTTCTCCTGACACCAAATATAAACTAAGTGTTGAAAATGTTATACAACACTTGGTTTGTCTGCTTTGTATTCAGCAAAATATAATGTAATTGGGAAGTTTGAACAGCTCTCAGGAGGGCAGATTTGCCCTATGCAACCCCCAGGTGAATCTTTCGCATCTTTGGCGCTCTCTAAACACCTTGCTTGCTTTAGATATTGATAAAAAGGTGCAGATACACGAACCATAGTGACGAAATCACACCATAAAATACTGGCAAAGTTAGGCAATGTGGTTAAAGGGTTAAAATTCTAGAGGAAATTCAAAATTGCTGCTAGGCTAATACCTTGTACAACTACAAAAGACCCCAGCTTAATAGGAATGTAAGACCTCTTTACTTGAAACATTGTTTTCCAGTTACCATTATGCATCTAAGAAGGATCTATGATGAGTGTTTTTTTACCCTTTACCTCAAAGAATGATAAACATGTAATTTCTCCTTACAGCACCACCACTGAATCAAACATTTAGGTCATAAGAATAGAATGATCACCAACTGGGAAGCTCTCAATTGTTTTGCAGATTATTACTGTTAGTACCATTTAAAATGTACAGAGAACAATGTGCAAAGGGTTGATCTCATTCTAAAGGAAACACAAAATTGTGCAAAGCCGCACAGTTAGGTTTGGGTTAAACAAAATATTGGGGCAATTGTGGAGAACTCCTTGAAAAATCCTGTAGGCTGAATAGCAGTCATAGTCAGCTATCAGTTGGCTCGATCAATTGTTGGGGAGGGGTAGTGAATGAATGAATGAATGATTCGATACCTTAATAGCAGCATAGGCTGAATTGCTAAGGTCTACAGTGTTACTAAGGTTGAGATCGGACATCAGCATTATCAGGCGCCTCTGGCAGCCGCTTTAGTCCATTTAACGACCTCACCTTTTTCCCCCCACACATCCCACCCCAGGGGAGGACATCCATCACACAGTAATCTCGTGTGTGGGAAATTAACGTCTCCTACCCCTAACCCTGCAGGAGACGGGACCACCACTTTATTCGTCCTTATCCGAGAAGACTAGAATATCTATCCATTTCATTGATGTTAAAGAAAGGTAGCAAATTCTCCTCAGTTATTTTAAGACCATGAGTATTGGTCCGGCCGGGGCTCGAACCCTCGACCTCCCGCACAACACAATCCGGCGCTCTAACCAATTGAGCTAACCAGGAGGCGGTGGGTGGGTGTTTTAGAGGACCACTGGGGAGAATACTTTCAAAGTAATTGGTGTCACCCTCTTAAAATAAAGGTTATTATCATTAACTGTTGGCCAACAGTCAACTGCCAGGTGGTAATCTGTCAATAAGTTTTTGAACCAAAAAGAAGTTTGCAAAACATTATAGGGGTGATTCTACATGCTTCAACATTCAAGAGACCACAGCAAAAATATGGGTGTAAAATTGTGGCATCAACTCATTTTAAAAATGATGCAACATATGTAGAGTAAGTTCAACATTTAAATCATGTATAAAGTACAGCGAAAGTTCTATTTTTGACCTTAATTCTTGGCTATATTGCTGTAAATAGAATTAACATTTTTGTGATGGCCAACTGGTAACCTTTCCATAGCCTGTTAGTAGTCTGTTGGTCAACAGTCAACGAAGGGGAGCTTTTCTTCATAATAACCAAAATTGGCCACCATATAACCAAAATTGGCCATCATATAACCAAGTTTTCTTGATCCCAGTTTGATTTTTGTTTCCAATTTTATCCCCTTAGCTCCCACATCTCAGTTAGTTTTGTTGTGGGTTATGAAATATTTTCTAGTGGTCAATACATCTGGGGCTTGAAGGGACTGTTTATAATTACCTAAAACTTTACCAACAAACTAACAAAAATGTAAGTTCACTAACCTACAGTTGTGGGGCATTCTTCAGTTTTATTTTCTTCAGAATTGTTTGCGCTGGGTTCTTCCCCGCCTTTAAGAATTTCGTCTGGGCTGGGATCTGAATTCGGCGGCGGTGGGTTGGAGTAGGGCACGTATTCACCACCGTCAGGTATGCTTCTTTTGCCTCCATTAGCCGGTTGTAGTTTTTTCTTCCTTTTCTTCCATTTCTTGCCCCAAGGTCCCTTTAACTTTAAGAATGCTTCCATCCTTTGACAGAACAATTATTTCAGTTACAACGCAACTCGCGAACCAGCGAAAACATCAGAAGCGTTTCATGAGAATATCCTGTCAACAAATAAGGAAATTTACAACAGATGAAACTGATCTAACTTGTAAAGCGATCTTCCTAAGATAATATTATGGTCACACAATCGATCATCAACGCAAACCGTATAAGCAAACAAACCCGTTGGAGTTTCTTGAATCAGAAATGCAACAGATCTCTACATCGAGAAGATTCGAGGAAACGCAAGCGGCTTGTCAATTTTGATCATTTCTTTCTGAGAAAACGCGGGGATACTGATAAGATCGCGTATTTGTCTGGGACTGACCAGAAATTTAGTCGAGACAGACAATCTGGTTTACCAACAGTCTCAACAGACAATCAGGGTATGAATTTTGCACGATCATTTATTCAAATCTCTCACTTTAGTCTGTATACTTCAAAACATTACGTTCAAAATCGATCGCGATCGTTAAGGGAATACCGTGACCAAAGACGAGGAAACACAGAGTATTGTCTTCAGAAAGAGTGATGGTAAAGTCAAATCATTCTGAGGGGACCTGAATAAAAGAATCTCGATTCGTGAAGAATTTCTTGAATCATCGGATTAAAAAAAACGTAAGATCTGTGCTCTGTAACCAGCAAACCCAAGATTAGCTAGAACAAGGAAATTACAACTGCTGCATCAAAACCGAACAGCCGTGTTTCTTCTACCTTTTTCACACGATAGAGATCCTCTCACTTTTCTCATTTAACAGAATTGGGGGCTTTTCACGGCTACCACTTCATTCACAGAATACACAACGGAGAGTACGTTTGGATTCCAACCCTTCACTTAAAAATATAAGCCATTCAACACCGCAGATGAACAAACAAAAAATACCTTATCAAATATGATAAGCACCGTTTCGATACAATTAGTAAAAACTCTACAAGCCTGTACACTGTAATTTCTACTTACATGAGGGGCACAAGGCCCGCAGACCACGAGAAAAGCTGTAAGATGTCGCTCTTCAATCCAGGCAATGGAGGACAAACGGGGGACGTAAAAGACTCCCACTTGCATATCACGTGACCGGAATTTATGTTCTCGACTACTTCCTATTAGTGCTTCCGCCTTCCATAAATGTTATCTGTTGTAAATTTCTCGTAAATTCTTCGTAAACCGATCGGAAACACCTCGGATTTGGGTGTGCGAACAGCCATAAGGGCTATATCTGTTCTCTTCGTTTATTTTTTTCATTATTATTTTTAAACGGTTGTTGTTGTTGTTGTCGTGTCTCATGTTTGGTGGGCTGATTTCAATTTTGACTCTCCCTTAACCTAGCCAGTTGCTGGAAGTTAAAAAAAAGTTTGTGGAATGATTTACCCTCAGGTACAGTAAGAACTGTAAACAAGTATGTCACACCCATATTTTTGCTGTGGTCTCTTGAATGTCGAAGCATGTAGAATCACCCCTATAATGCTTTGCAAACTTCTTTTTGGTTCAAAAACTTATTGACAGATTACCAACTGGCAGTAATTCTGTGCTGTTAAACCTTAAAACTCCCAAAAGTGTTAACGTGTAACTTCTCCCTATAACATCCAAACATTTTCCAGCAAACAGGTAATGGAAATACTTAGTTATCAGGTTAAAGTTGTAGGCATTATCTAACACCAAAATCTTGTAACTTATTTTCTAAGAAATGTGTGCCAGTTAGAAGGGAGAATAGACTAATACATCTGGGGAGTTCAATGGTTACGGTGCAATAGTCCAACACATCTTCAACACATCCCTAATAAATTGCTTTGCATTTTTCAGTCTACACACTTGCTGGGTGGTAATCCTGGAAAAATGGTCTCAAGAGCAGACTTTTAGGAGCCCCAACACTGGGTTTTTATCCATAAGCAAGGAATTCAAAAGAACTGTTCATTTAACATCAGTAGACATTCTTCTCAAAAGAAACTCATACTTCACTTGGAAGCTGCCTTTCTGTTAAAACAATGCTTAGCATCATATGCTTGATCTGTCTTGCATGCTGAATATTATGCCCATTTTCACTCTCAAAATTGACCAACATGTAGGTTCTCCCCATAATATGAACATATTACTCAGATATTGATGGAAGAAAACCTTATTAATGGTGTTTCCTTAATATAAAACCGATGCCTTTGTGTTTAGCAAGTAAAGGGGAAATTAAATAATAGGATATAATATGGCTTACCAAGACACCAAATTTTCAATACATTCAGAAAGGAGATTCCATTAAATTGTTTGATTTCCCTTTTGCTGCTCAACAAGTTGGGACTTTTTTGATGTTACCATAACGACTGTAGTCTTTTGAAAATAAGGCTTTGTAACAATAACCCCCAACCAGAGGAAAAGTTTGGTTGATCCCCATCTTTTGAAATCAAATAACAATCTGCTTGTTCAAATTCATCTCTCTACAAAGTCATTAAAAAACTGTGATGTAGCAGTACAGCCACTTTCATTTTTCAATAGTTAAATAAAATGAAAAAGCTTTCTGTCTTGAAATATCTTACATACACTTTATTGCACTAAATGGTCAACAGTTAGGTAAAATACATATCTTAAATTGAGGCATAAAAATTATGCTGCACATGAGGCAATAAACTGGATCATTGAAGATTAAAAGAAATATTTTAATACAAAATATTTATGTCATTTTTGGTATACAGTATATTCAAGAACTGAAGAATCATGTCACTGCATTCATCAGCAAAGACTGTTATAATTTTAGTAATTAAGATAGAGGAACTATGGTCTGTCATGAACAGGTTTGTATATAATAGTCTATTCTAAAAACTGGTAAGTTTCAAAGAACTGTTAAGAAAATTGTATTTCTCTGTCATTTCACGATCATATCATCCTAGCCTTGGTTGGTCAAAGACTGAGTGGCTTTTATCCACTTCATTAATTGCTAACCAGAGGATAAATATTTACAAAACATTACATGGTATCTGCTTAATAGCAATTCACTTAGTGGCTAAAGTTATGTAGCCTTGAAATGAGCGGGAACTGGCCTACAATATGTAAATTTCATAAATCATAAACTTTTAACAGTTTCTGCATGATAGAAAGGTAGTAAGTGGGTAAGTAAGGGGACCATTCCTCTCATAAATTCCAAACAATAAAGGATCCTGGGCAATAAATTGTGGCCATTAAACACTTTCAATAGTTGTCTGCTAACAAAAATTTCAGAAAATTCAAATTAATGGCTACTGGTATAAAAATAGTTAAAGAAAAAAAATGAATGAAACTAACTAAAGGGCAGAACTAAAATTTCAAAAAATCCAGACTGAATGCTCATTAAATATTTGTTTTCTATACA
Source organism: Stylophora pistillata (assembly GCF_964205215.1). Classification (NCBI taxonomy): domain Eukaryota; kingdom Metazoa; phylum Cnidaria; class Anthozoa; order Scleractinia; family Pocilloporidae; genus Stylophora; species Stylophora pistillata. The sequence continues at coordinate 22,218,875 of NC_142530.1, forward strand.
TGTCTTACATCCTTGCTATCATACTCAGAAACCATAGCCTCTCAATAGATTTTGGGTATGCTTACTGCATTACTGATGTCCACATACATAAGCTGACAATAACACCACATTACTCAGATACTGGGCACGTTGGTTTTATTTTTTATCTCACACCTAACTGTTTAATTCATCTCAGTGGAATTGATATTCCTGATATAACTGTTTCTGGTTTTAGCTTTAACAAGTACCCCAGAGATTTTTAGGAATTTCATAACCTACCTATACTTTTGATTAGGCAACTCCCTCCTATCATTGAGTATAGAAAACTGCTTCAATTGCACTACAAAAGAGGATAGCACAGATGGCTTGCTAAGGTTAAATAAAAATCAATTGTAAAAATCTCCAGAAAAGACAAAAATAAACAATCTTTAAATACAAGACAAGAGGTACATGCAATTTTCCAAATGAAGTTCTCTTACTAGGAATATTTTTCTTTAACATTTAAAATAGTTACCCTAGACCAAGAGTAAAATATGCCCATCTCAACTTTGGATGTAATTTCAATTTATCAACAAAGTTGAAATGGTACATTGGCCACCGTTACGATTATAAAAGCTGACGAAAACATCAAAACCAGTCGCTAGACATTTCAATTTACCTAATCATTCTAAGCAACATATGGCAATCTGCAGTCTTTCCTTACACTTAGCTAGCACGGAAAGCCATAAAACTCTTGAACAAAAGCTCATCTTTCAAACCGGTAGTCTAAATCCCACGGTATCAATGAACGCTTTTCATTCCACTAATATATTCGTGTTTTTCTCGTTGCCATGTTCCCACCAATCACGTAGCTCCATTTTCTGCCTTTAAAAGCACACACAACCCACAATTCCTCTATTCGCTCCGATGAAGGGCTAACACTTGAAACGTCAGCTTTGAAACCAAGGGCTAACGCTTGAAACGTTCCTTGCACAGTGCTAAAAAAGGGGAAGGAACATTCGGAATAGAGGGTGGTTTTCAAGTACCTGAATTCACAGACACACACATTCAAACAGAGGGCAGCAAAGGGTTTATATGTAATGTGTGATTAAGCCCAAAATTAATAAGTAACCAGTGAATTTAACAGAAAGGCAAAGTAAGGAGACATTTCACTTAAATCTAATAAATTTGTGAGGCTGAAATACTGAGGTATGGTTGAGAGTATATGTGATGTGTGAATTTTCATAAAATTTATGCACAAAACAGGATCAGAAGCCGTCTTTGTTACCAATGAATACTCTCAAAATTGAATGCCTAGCAACAAAAGGCATCCACCCTTCAAGAGCCTTCAAGAAAAATAAATAAATAAATTGAGGAAAACCCAACATGTAAGAACAAAACCATGCAGGCAGATCTGATACAGGTGAATAATGAAATGCTACATCAGTGGGTATGCTGTCAACAATGCGGGCTCGAGTGTCTTAGGTTAAAATTTAGCGAAATTAGCAGAAAATAATAAGGGCTGACCTTTCAAACCGAGGAACTGTGTTTTCATTGAAGGCACTTTCCTATTTCCAAAGGTTTAAAGGAGAAAATTAATTTTTGAACATTTTTAGGGAGTGTACCAAATTTTTGGAGGTTGTTCTGTAAAGAAAAGTGGCAAGGAAAATGACGCCTTGAAGCAACAGAATAAGAAATCACCCATGCGAATGATTGAATATCTGTGTTTCCGCGGCAAAACCTGGCACATGCGTATACGTTATTCAGCTCTGTCGGCAGATCTAACATTCTGTACACAATTGCTTAAATTCAAATATTGCGTGTGAGAGTGTCACATAACAGATTCCAGAAGTGTTTTTCATCCTGCCTGAGGTAATCAAGGTAGGTGATGTGAGAAAGGGTACGTGGAATATTGCATCTATATTCCTCATCAATGAGCACTGGTATAATTCGCTTCTCTTTAGCACCTGTGAAACAAAACAGATGAAACGTTTTCACAACTAGACCAGAGATTTAGAAAACCAGACCAAGATTATTGTAGTTTTCAAAGGTATGACCTGGCTAAAAGAATCTGAGTTGCCAAGGTTTCTCTAACAATTTGGTGGTCTCTGATATTTTAATATTCATAAGCAAAGGGAAGTACTAAAAGAATCTCACTCCTATCTTGCTCAAGAATATTGACATGTTTAAACAGTACATACAAAAACCCTTCCTTTACATTTGCCTACTAGCCTATCCACTAAACTTCACTTAAGTCTGGCAGTTTACTGCTATTTTCTAGTATGACAACCCTACTCAATTTACATAGACTGGAGAATGGCAAATATTCTGCTGAATATAATTTGTGTATATAGAAGGACTTTCAGATAAAAATAAGAGAGAAAAACCCAAAACTAAAGTAATCAGAGCAGCCAATTGATACCACAGTAGATTTCAGAGTCGTTAAATGAAGACTGTAACTCCAATCATGTGCATTTGATGTCAACATCCAGGAAATCAACCATGTGCTTGTTGAAAAAGAACTAGTTGTGTTTGTACTGGCACATTTTGTTACCTAATATTGTTGTTGTTGTTGTTGGACACTCTAGACTCAAAACAGTCAGTAAGTTTTATTGTATTTCATGTACATTGTAATTTCCCTCCCTAAGGTGTAATTTCTGTTTGTAGAAATCCTGCCTTACTGTCAAATTTGTATGTTTACTCAGTTCAACTATGGAAACATTTGTGGATTCTCATTTATTTAACAATTTGCCAAAGGCAGGTAAATTTGCAATAGGACAAGGTTGAAATCCCAGTAAATAAACAGTTTGAGTTTTCACTTTTGAGTGTATTCTTATGTGTTTCTGTGAAATGCATAACAAAGACCTTAAACAATGGGTACATCCAAACTGTCCCAGTACTAAAACTCAAAGAAAGGAAAGTTAGAATTATATCTAGATTTTCATCTGACCAGCCCAAAAATGGAAAGAGTTTCATCATCATATGAATCACAGAGTTTCACATCCCAGATCTCCATATCAAGTGCATTTTCCCTGAATTCTAAGAAAACCAAGGCCATTCTTATCTCAACTCCACAGATGGCTCATGTACATTCTCTTGGAAATCCAGAGTTGGGATTAGAAGTCTCTGGTACACCAGTGGAACATATAAATGTTACAAAACTCCTAGGGGTACACATTGACTCGAATCTTAAATGAGAATTTCATATCAGTTCTATTCTTAAATCTTGTTATGCAACTCTGAGAACCTTAAGAAATATAAGGAACTTTACCAATTTTAAACTACGGAAACAATTGGTAGAAACATTAATTCTGTCTAAAATAAGATATTGTGACACTGTTTTTATCCACTACCAAAGTTCCTCTCAGCTAGACTACAAAGGCGCCAGTTCGCTATGGCTAGTTGCTTTGCGGTCAAATTGCCTACGACCAAACTCGCCTACGAACAAACTTGCCTACAACTGTTCAGCTCGTCTAAGTAGGTGACTTCGCCTCCTCATGCAGGCGAATTCACTCAAGTAATGCATGCCTTTAAAGTGGAACATGCTTGCAATTATAGCATGTTTTCTTGGTCATGTTAACATCATCTTAGCATTCTTTATAATGTTCGTAAATTTCGTCAATAGTTCACTTAGATAAGTTAACTTACGAGTGAATTGCCAGGTTTGTTGAGTGTTAAAGTCATAATCACATGAAGTACCTAAAACAATATCCTATTGAAGTTGAAAAAGTCTCACCTTCTTTGCTCAGTGCCGCACAAGTGAAATAAACATCTATGTTTATTTTTATGTTTATTATTTTATTTTTGAGTTCAAACTCGATTGTGAACTCACCTAATTTAGTAAACAAACTCGCCTACATGGGAGGGTTCACCTTTAGTCGTAGGCAAATTGAGCAGTTACCAGCTAGTTTCGTACTTGTAAATATGTAAACAGTACATCTACCATTTTGGATCTTGGCTGGCTACTTATCCTGGAGCTAAGGGACTACTCACTACTAAAGAGTATTTTTAAAGCACTGTATTCTGATAACTGGCCCTCCCATTTAAAATTGCAAGTTGTTAAAACCGTTAGGCATCTCCACTCCAGTGTTGCCCCAAGGCTTTATGTTCCATCTGTACAAGGCACCTTTCAGCATACAGCAGCCATGATTTTTTATGAATTGCCAGCAAATATAAGGAATTGCACAGATTTTAAAGAACACTGCAGGCTCTGCAAGGTATTCTTAAAAGCATGCGCTTTGTCTTCCTTGTAAAGACAAAGAAACAACCAACCACCACCACCAACCAATACATTCTACATATTTACTTTCATGTACAGTTTTAATTACAATTTAGTTAGTCATTATAATTTAGTTTTAATATTAAATATTAGTATCGTAGGGCTTCACAAATGAAGAGCCACACCTTTTATGTGGATAAACTGTGAATATACTGTTATTATTAATTATTTACCAAAATATATTTTTTTGTTACTCTCAGCCATGAGAATTTTGTGTTAAATCAAATGATATACCCTAGTTGATATTGATCTTCCTTCTCATGACCAATCTGTTTTTAAATGCACTGACCTTGAAGGGAAAAAATTCCTTTCTGGTCATCCATAGATGCAAAGGGTTTACACCTTTATGGTGTTGTTTGCTTAAACTATCAAAAATATTTTACCAAATCAATCTTTTACTAACCTGGTGCAAGACTTGTGGCAATTTGTGCCTGGTATATGGCTCCTTGACTACTGTCATAATTCTTTGACAGGATCACAATGAACTTTTTACATCTTTGCTCAATTGCCAAAGCGGTTGTTTCAAGATGAGAACCAACTGGTAAAAAGTCCCGCACAGGCAAACACAGGTGTAGATTACGATTTTTATTTTCCATTTTCTTGACAAGGTTGTCAACAAAAGCTTTGTCTTCCTCAGCAAAGCACACAAATGCATGATAAGACTTCCGAACTATGAAAATACAAAACACCACATTATTACCTAGCTGCAACTAAACTGGAATGATGCATGGAAATTAAGCTACTAAGTGACTTATATTGCCTCTTCAAATTCTCCATGTGTTTCACAAAGAAATACAAAACAATATGAAATGGGAATCTAGCACTACATCACAGGAGGCTTTGGGCTTTTTTTTTTCCATGCATGTGTCTTGCTTGTTGCATTAACAGGGAAGAATTCAGACCAGCAAGGATTGAGTAACATCAACTTATGTGAGGATCACACTGGTTACGCACCTTGAAGATGATAACATCTACACTGCAACATTTCACAAGCCGAGATAATTACAAAAATTCACAACTTTATATGTAGTCTCTATTTGTGGGTAGTGCATCATTATGCTAAGTGTCGTGTCATGTCTGATTACAATAAAATACAATCTCTTCCATAAATTTTTTTGTTTACAAAACATAATAAAAGAAATTGCACTATGTTCAAAGATATGTCACAAAGATCATTGTGTTATTGTTGATGGAAACTGTACGTTACATTTATTAATCTTAAACATAAGTGATTTCCTTTATCTAATACATAACCAAACCGCATGTATGCAGCACGTGTCTTATCGCCCCATATATGGTGCTGTTCCACGTGCTTACAAGGAGACGTGGTGTGTTTTCGTGAGAGTTGTGAGAGGGAGTTAACTGGAGTGTAAGAGCAAAATCGAACCAAGAAAATAAATCGTGAGTACGCTAGCTTTTGCACGTTTTCAACATTGTTACTAATTTTAGTATGGTACTCTGTCCTCAATTTTTAATTTTGTACCATAAACATAAAATTTCTTGCCTCTGACACTACACAACAATAATCTTTAAATTTACCTGTCCTTTGTACAACATTGTTATCTACAAAACAAGACAAGAGACAAAAATGTAGTCTGCCAAGAACATATCAAAGTTTTCACTGATGACTTTACTGATACGAATCAATAAAATGCTCTTTGCCATTGTATGTAAGTGTAGAATATCACAAATTCAAGCCTTGGGAGGCAATGGATTATGCACACTAATCATGCAACAGTGGCTCTTGACTTAGGTAAAATGACATCATCTACTAAAAAATCACCCTAAAACTTATTTGCATAAAAAGTGTCATAAACCCCTGCTACTTTCTGCACGTTTACATATAGGGATTTCCTGAGATTTCATCAGTTTGGGAATACTTTCTTTTACAACACAATGTACTTCCCCATCTTGAAAGCAAGGCTTGGGGTGAAATCCCAACATAACACGCATAAAGCCTATTTATTGAAATAGATACATACTGGTCCTCTGCTCTCTTTCTTTTACCTCCCTTGGAAAAGGTGTTGAATCTGAAAATACAGGAGTGAGCTGAATCAAAAACAGTGGATAGATGATCAGAAAAGTGATTCTTTTGTAAAAAGGAAACCAACTGATAAAATAATTAGACATGCAATTTTTTTTTGGTAGCTTAACTCTGGCATTTTACTTTTTCTCTCAAGAACAAGAGCCAAAAATTTGCTTTCTTTAGCAAAGAGTTACCAAACAGTCTATGATCCGTCTGCTCTACTGCAACACAAATTCAGTACGTGCTGCTACAGAAACATGCCCTATAGCAAAGACGAGCAAACTTTTTCTAGAAAAATTTCACTCACAATTTGAAATTTGAATGTCAATTACATGACTGCAGGACAAGATTTAATAATAAACAGGATTATCCCTGACCATAGTCCTTTACTATCCAACTGCACAATGTAGAGTACAAATAACATGTGAATCGAGTACATATATCACACCATATTTGTAATTCAGAAAACTGTAAACAAACATTGGTGAAATTCGCCCACACTGAAATAACAATTTGGTGTGTTGGATAATAATTAAATCTCTTATCAAACATTTTGCTTTGTAGTATCGCTGAGTATTTTTACTCGCTGTTTATATTTTGACTTGCCCTTCAGGCTCATCAAAAAATGGCACAACTCGTAAAAATACTTAGCGATACTATATAACAAAATATTTAATAAGATATATGTATTTTACATTGTAAATAATCATTTTAGCATTTTAAAATCATGCACAGATGTTACCTCTTGAACATATTTTCCCTTAGTTATATTACATTTTTTAATTAATAAATGACTAACAGACTACCATGAGGATAAATTCAGCAGTAGTTGGAGATGTAATAAGTTTTGGTGATGCTCATTCACACTTGCAATTTCCCGTGATAAGTCAAGTAATCACAGGGCAAACAGAAGGTGAAATAAAGACTAGAAATTTCCAACCATTTGGAACCAACAGCAAATTCAATCCACACGTGATGCCAGGTAAGGGAATCGAACCCAGCCACAGTGATTATCACTATTTATTATTTTATTATTAGACCTTTAAACTTCATAAGTTGTACTGACATCTACTTAATTATTATAATTAATCTAATTATCATTAATCTAATCTTCACGTTTTACAAGATATCAACATCAATTGGTTGTCAAGCAAACTTTCATGTTCATGAAGACCATTCACACCTGCAAATAGCAGGAGCTAGTCGAGGCAGGCGGGAATTAAAGGTATAGCAGTAGTGATAAATTACAAGCAAATAATAATAAGTGATGGGAGGTGAGTGCTCTCTACCATAACATCGCCATCCCCAGCATAGTGTATGCTGTTTAATATCTAACATTTAATGGGTTGCAATTGCATCAAAAGCAAATGATGTCCTCCATAACAATTTCATTCCCTTTTTAAAAAAGAGATTATCCTACCTATGTATGGCTGAAGGTCCTGTACCACATCTGGTCTGTCTATTTGTTGTAAAAGTGATAACAGTTCAGCAATTGTTCTCCCCTCTTTATCATATTTTGTCATCAATTCTTTCACAGGTTCACGTAAACTTTCAAGATACTTAATCTCTTCATTCGTGTATCCCATTTTAGCAGCCAACAGCCGGTAGTCATTTCCTAGTGCACATGAAGGTCGCAATAGAATGACCAGCTTTTCATGACCTTGTGTACATAAATCTTTAAGGAGCTTTTCCTCAGAGGCTGGGGGTGAAACATCACCACCTTCATGATCCCCATCTAAAGGAAGAGCTACAGTACCAGAGAGTGGAATGTCAGAGGGAAGACCATTACTGCTGTTCGGCATTGTATCATCATCTGAGGAAACATCATCACCTCTTTCAGGTAGAACATCAATATCTGCAGGTAACATGAAATAATCTGATTGTGGAACTTCATAGGTGAGCAGAGCAGTGTTCACTGCAGACAAACACACCTAAAATGCTTTCCGGCTTGGAAGCTACAGTAACTAAACTGTTCAATAAACTGATGGGAAATACTAAGAGTACACAGAACTTTGGACTACAAGTAATCATTTGTCTCAAACTTGGAGACATTTGAGTTCGAGTGATCAATCACAGGTACTGATAAATAACCTTGATAGCTACAAAATCTCTGTAAACTTGTATGTAAATTGATGCAACGTACAAAGAGTGCAAAGAACCTTGATGACCAATTGCCTAATTCAAAATCTGGACCCAACTGTTAAAAGGATGGATAAATCCCTATCTGGAAAATAAGTTTCAACAAAACATACTACACTGTCCACTGGATAGAATCATCCACCCTTAAAACAAATGGGACCTGGTGAACACTATATCAAGTTTGAGAGATGAATTGTACAGTAGGTACTCCTAAATAATACAACCTATGAGTGAAGCAGACAGACAAAGCACATTTCTCCAGAAATATAGGGACTACAAAGAATGATATTTCAATATGACTTCAACAACTATTTAGAAGTTCACTAACCTAAAACACTGAAACCAACTGTGGGGCCTGCCTCACCTGATACCTTACTCTTGCTTCTCTTTTCATCCGATTGTCGTCCTCGCGTGAAAAATTTCTTTACCACAACTTTGATTCTTTTACACCGACGCTTTGCCTTGGTCTGTTCCATTCTAAAATTTTAAAATGTGAAACATTGAAGGTGCAATACAAGGGGTGTAATTTGGGAGGGGTCTGGATGCCTGATTCTACATTTGTCACTTATCATCCATGATTTCTTTTACTCTTGAATGACTAGAAAAGAGCATCTCAAGATATATAGGAGCTTTAATGCATCTATATGGCTATTTTGTGGACCTGTTCCTAATTGTTCATTCAAAAAAAGGTCAGTTAAGACACGGCAGAAACCATTTTGGATCCTATGATATATTTAACAAATGGTAAACACCACAGCGTACACTATTGAGTTGTGGATGCACGCGGGAGGTTGCTAAGCACGAAACAAGCATAAGAGTTGCTCGAGGCGATAGCCGAGAGTGACTCTAGCTTCTTGAGTGCTTAGCAAACCTCCCAAGTGCATCCATACCTCAATAGTGTACGCTGTGGTGTTTACCATTTGTTTTATAACAGAACATTGATACATTGTAGTTAAAGAGTTCCCTTTTATTTAACAAATCTTACGCGACCAGAAAAAAACAAGCGCGCGCCGAAAAATAGTCTTTGTATTTGCTCACGTGAGCAGCGTACACCCATGGGCAAGTGGGGGATGCTAAATTGATCAATCAGAGCACGTGCTTTACTTTGGTTATGTTATAAAATAACATGGTTGCAATTATTTTCATCAAACTACAGTCCCTTTGTTCATGAGCCCCAAGGGAATTATCAGAGCAACTACCAAGGGCTTACCCTTGAAACATCAGCTTTTGCACTTTTTACAGTGGCCAATTGACATCATCAACTCAGTTGATAAAACCAAATAGCCCTTTTTACAGTTACCGGCGCCATATTGGATGTGTAACCGCGCAAACATGATAGCGAGGTTAGTGTTGAGTCGCGTTGCGAGTTCTAGTGAGAGTTTAGTGAAATGTGGTGGTGCTCTGTCCTTTTCATCGAGATATTTCGACAATGAACGATACTTTCCCTACGCAGGATATTCCTCCTTCTTCTTCGAAAAGAAGAGGAAGACACTGCCGCTTTTTGGTTGTGCTAATAGCTATTATGACACAACAGGCAATCCAACAGGTCTGCATTTCTTCTCGTTTCCGAATGACTTCCAGCAGTGAATCAGATGGTGCAATCTCCTGAATCACCAGCATGCAAAGGACGGATTCTTCATCACAAAATCAACTTCTTTGTGCTCAGAACATTTCAAAAAAGAAGACATGCGAAAAAACGTGGGCAGGTCGCGGGAAATTGGTGAAAGGTTTATAATGTTTGTACGGTTGTTTTGTTGCTTGGATACCAAAAGAAAATGGAGCTTTGATTTTCGGTATTGTAGTGTTTATGCTGGGATTTTTTTCTCCTTAGTAAAAAGGTGACATTTATATTTCTTTGTGCACTGTGGTCTTATACGATATCTGTGAACTGAATGTAAAATTATAAAATTATAATGTAAAATTAAAATGTAAAATTAAAAATTTAATAAAATCATGAGTTTATTATTATATATATGGGCAGAACCATCTCGATTAAACTAGTCAGTACCGAAAAAAACACGGAAAATGCCTGCTTAAAGGGTCCCAGTAGCAACTGTGACAACTCAAGAAGAGTCATTTGAAGTTGAACATGAATTATTTCCCCGAGAAGTTGAAGCAGCTGTGTCAACTGTCAATGCTGCTTCATCTTCACCAGCCCTGCAACAATCAGATGTTCTTAAGCTGCAACGGGAAATAGAGCCACTGCAAGTACAATTAGCTGACTTGAAAGAAAAACTAAGTGAAGTTGGAAATGAGGGGGATATTTATTGGCATGCCAATTTTCAATTGACAAAATTAAAGATGAGTCTGCGGTTCTATTTTATACTGGATTCCCAAACTATGGAGCACTCATAAGCTTCTATAATTTTATTGACCCAGTGCTGGCAAAGATGCAGTACTGGAAAGGAGAGAAATTGTTGAAAGAGAGTCAGCCATACCAAACAGATGATAACAGAAGTAAGCTGGGGCCTTCAAGAAATTGTCATTCTTGGATGAATTTTTGCTCATACTTATGAGACTAAAGGCTGGGTTATTTGTACAAGATCTTGCTGATAGATTTGGGATCAGCAAGAGCCTGGTGTCCAGAATCTGCATTACATGGATTAATCTTAACTATGTGGAACTGAAAGAACCTTTCCCATTTCCAGCACAAGAACTTGTTCACAAAAATATGCTGCAAGAGTTTGCTCAATATGCAACAACTAGGATTATTTTAGACTGTACAGAACTGTTTATTTTTTCTCCTGTGAATAATAATGTTAATTATTGTCAATAGGCTCTTCGAAATGTTATGTTTGAAGAATAGAATTTTGAAGCTCCTTCCCATAAAGACATAATTTAACTCGCGTTTTATTGTCATGCCAATCACTTCCCTTATTTACACAATGTACAATGGTACCTTATCTTGATTTTACAAGCCCAACATCATCTTTTTTTCCCTGAGTACTAACAACATTAATATTAATATTTCTTAATGTAAGGAAAGATTACACCTAAATCAATTTGAGCATTAAATTTAAGCTGGTGAAGGTGAAGCAGCATTGACAGTTGACACAGGTGCTTTAACTTCTTGGTGAAATAATTCCTGTTCAACTTCAAATGACTCTCCATGAGTTGTCACAGTTGCTACCGGGACCCATTTTCCATAGTTTTTTCGGTACTGACCAGTTAAATCGAGATGGTTCTGCCCATATATATAATAATTAAACTCATCATTTTATAAATTTATAATTTTACATTTTAATTGTACATTACAATTTTAAAATTTTACATTCAGTTCACAGATATCGTATAAGACCACAGTACACAAAGAAATATAAATATCACCATTTTAATAAGGAGAAAAAAATCCCCCCCCCCCCAGAAAAAAACAAAAATCCCAACATAAACACTTCAATACCGAAAATCAAAGCAGGCATTTTCTTTCGGTATCCAAGCACCAAAACAACCGTACAAACATTATAAACCTTTCACCAATTTCCAGCGACCTGCCCACGTTTTTTCGCATGTCTTCTTTTTTGAAATGTTCTGAGCACAAAAAAATTGATTTTGTGATGAAGAATCCGTCCTTTCCATGCTGGCGATTCAGGAGATTGCAGCATCTGATTCACTGCTGGAAGTCATTCGGAAACTAGAAGAAATGCAGACCTGTTGGATTGCCTGCTGTGTCATAATAGCTATTAGCACAACCAAAAAGCGGCACAGTGTCTTCCTCTTCCTTTCGAAGAAGAAGGAGGAATATCCTGCATAGGGAAAGTATCGTTCATTGTTGAAATATCTCGATGAAAAGGACAGAGCACCACCACATTTCACTAAACTCTCACTAGAACTCGCAACGCGACTCAACACTAACCTCGCTATATCGAAATATCTCGATGAAAAGGACAGAGCACCACCACATTTCACTAAACTCTCACTAGAACTTGCAACGCGACTCAACACTAACCTCGCTATCATGTTTGTGCGGTTACACATTCAATATGGCGCCGGGAACTGTAAAAAGGACTATTACCTTGTTAAACACCCACCCACACAGCACCAAAGTTTCGTTAGAAACTTGCTCCCTTTATTAATTAGTAATCAGTTTGTATTCACAGCGAATGGGACATTTAATATCACACTCATTATCAACTAGTCTTTAGGAAATTTTAAAAAAGCCATATCTGAATAAACCTGACAATAAAACTTGAATCTGGAGTAAAAATTATGGCTGACTCCATAGTAACAAACAAACGGCTATTCAAAGCATGCTTAATTCCTGTTGACTGTCGGCTTTCGACCTTCCCAGTAACGTTGAAATTCAGTTGTACAAGATGAAATTAAGTACTGTTTAACATTAACACACACTGAAGTAGAAGCTGGTTAAAATCTAAGCCTTCAAGATGATAATTGTTGCTACAGAGTCTAACATAATTCTAAAACTTTACATAACAAGGTTAATTATATTAGACGACATCTCCGACTGGCACTGTTATTTGGCCGAACAACGCAGAAAACATTTAGGTTTCGAAAACCATGCACTGTCCACTGAACTTTCTCCTCAATAAAACATTCAAGCGTTTACTCCAGAAAAGTCTTTGCTGAAGTCGTAACCCAAACTGTTCGTTCCTGTTTCGAAGTTTTGAATTCATGTTGTAAGCTTCACTGCGACAAGCAAAAAGACAGGCAGTTTGAAAACCAGACATAATAAATCTCTATTGTTTCCAATATGTAAGCTAAATCTGAGTCATAAATGGTGTTTTGATACAAAATGCTACTCTTTCATGGGTTTTTGGCCGCGTTTACTAAGAGAGGATGTTTCTAAAACAACCAAACTTCCGTTCATCCGAGAACTCAGTCCTCAAGAGCAGACAGCGCAAAACAGTAATGAATTAAAACAAGGATGAAAGGCGAGGAAACAACATGGCCGTCTTAAACGCTTTTACCTATCTAGTGAGATTGTTTAGCAGTCTGAGAGAGTTCTTTCACTGTATTACGGCATACTGACTTACCTGAAGGCGGTGGATGCCGCAAACCAAAAGAACTTTGGCACTACACCGTGCAGAGTTCTACAAAACACATGTGAGTAAACATTCTAAACATCATGACTTTCTCGTCACGTGTTAACCGCAATTGCGTCAAAGAGGAAATCGCCAACTTCCTTCTTCGGCATTGGATAACACATCCTCGGAGACCCAGGGGCTGTGAGTCCATTTCAAGTTAAGGGCAGAAGAGCCCCTGGGGACACTGTCTTACAAGACTAGTTCCAAACGGTCGCAGTCGTTCTGGCATCTGATTGGTGCCAGAAAATCTTTGTGTTTTTCTGCCCAATCAGAGTGAAGTGTCGTTTGGAGTCCTTTCGTGTGTTTTAACACGCACATATTCAACAAGCTCTGTCGCTCGCTATGTTTGTTTGGGCCGTGCGACGAAGCTTTGCTCGAGGTGAAAAGTTTCAGTCTCAGCACACAATGTAAGAGAAATCGATCAGATTGTCGGCGAAATCTTACCGGAAATTGTACTGAATACTTTCGTAGGTATCACAAGAGAACGAGTTTAAAAGTTTGCGAGGTTCGTATAAAACATAATGGTTGCAAGCATTGATATGTCGCTTTAAACGTTAGATGAGATATAAGCCTAAATTTTTCAAGATTTTTTTTGTATAATTTGCTGTCACTGAAACTTTTCCAATCCCGTGAAGCTATTTCGTCGCACGGGCCACGCAGGTATGTCGAGCAACTGGCGCTTACGCAACTTTTTGTGCACGCCCGGCCAAAATCTAATCTAATCTTCTCTTGAAAAATTAAAGAGAAAAGCTAAACGTGGAAACTTTTGTTTATTAGATGTGGGTAGATAACCCTGTACTAAGCTGACATTTACAAAAAAGCAAGCCCGCCCTTTCCATCCAATATTTCTTGGTCTTTGGTTTTGTTTTCCCCAATGAAAGCAGTATCGATTCCCAATGATCAAAGGTAATTAACTTGGTCTTCAACAATCGACAAAAGAGGTGAAATGACAATGACCAAGGGACTAGAAGAGAATCCGTGGCCTTTCGAGCTCAAGAATTTGAACACTCAACGCAGCAGTTGAAAGATTAAACTTTCTCCAAACCCCTTCGGTAACTGTCCGGAAAACATATCTCCTTTCCACGATGTTCTCGATGATTAGTTTTTACTCAGATTTTAACTAGCTAACCGGAAACACAGCTAAGCTTTCTTTAAGCGCTTGCTGGAGGTCGTCCACGTAATTAACGTTCTCTGCAACTTTGGCCATATCGTAAAGACTTTACCACAAAGCAACGATTAGAATTTGGCGCGCACAGAAAGCTACGTAAGCGTAAGCGCCAGTTGCTTGACATACCTGCGTGGCCCGTGCGACAAAATAACTTCACGGGATTGGAAAAGTTTCAGTCACAACAAATTGTACATAAATTCTAAAAAGATTTAAGCTTACATCTCATCTAAAGTTTAAAGCGACATATCAATGCTTGCAACCATTATGTTTTAGACGAACCTCGCAAACTTTTAAACACGTTCTCTTGTGATACCTGCGAAAGTATTTAGTGCAATTTCCGGTAAGATTTCGCGGACAATCTGATCGATTTCTCTTACATTGTGTGCTGAGACTGAAACTTTTCACCTCGGCCAAAGCTTCGTCGCACGGCCCAAACAAACATAGCGAGCAACAGAGCTTGTTGAATATGTGCGTGTTAAAACACACGAAAGGACTCCAAACGACACTTCACTCTGATTGGGCAGAAAAACACAAAGATTTTCTGGCACCAATCAGATGCCAGAACGACTGCGGGCGTTTGGAACTAGTCTTGTAAGAGAATGTCCCCAGGGGCTCTTCTGCCCTTAACTTGAAATCGACTCACAGCCCCTGGGTCTCCGAGGATGTGGATAACATAGGGTGAAGTAGACCCGAATGATATATCATTTTCCGATCATCGTAGTGACGTCATCTCCCGACCACACTGTAAACTTCGGAAATTAACATGGCGACGTAAGCGTGAAACCAGTAGTTTGTGTTGCGGACGATTGCAGGCTTCAAGCTTAAACTAGGCCACGCATCTTTTTAGTGTACGGAGTTGCAGACTAATAAGCAACTCGCTGGACAAGCAGAAGAATGTTTCCAGACCTATTTACTTAATTGAAGGACTCATGCTATCTCACCCGATGTTACTTTTCAGTACAACAGGACAATAAAGGGTGAGGATTATTCGTAATGATGTCTGAAGCAATACGATAAAACTAAGCCATACTTTTTTTTACGTTGAAAGAAGGTGTTAGTAGTGAAGTCCTTAAAAGTAACATATTAAAAGGTAGCAACTTTGAGCGAAGTCACATTTATTCATGATTATGTGCTTGGGCTATATGTGTACTTTAAAATCAACTACTATCCCATCGAAGGCAAACATCAGAACCAATAAAAAATAGAATTGCGAGTGTTGCAAGTATCTTTGAGGTTTACTGTTTTACGCCGTACGAAAAGCCAGCTATATATATATAAAAAGGCTATAAATAAAGAAGAGTAACCTTCCCATCCCCTCACCCCTTAGTCTTGATGGTTTCGCCAGTTAAACTTTAATAGCGCTTTATACTATTACTAAAAATAGATTTTGTTGCATGATAGCCTATGAGACCCCCCACACAGACTCAGACAAACAGGAAATGTGTGAGCGAGAGTTGTAAAATTGCATGACGAGCTTTATGCGACTTTGAAATTCACAGCTGGGAATGGGTTTTAATTTCCGGGGTAGTCAAGAAAATCGAATTAGCAAAATTACAGATCTGTCATGACTCCACAGTTTGCGGTGGATGAAGGTGCTAAGTATATCTTGAGTGCGCTGTACAAATGAAAACCAGATCATGTATCCATAAATGGTTTGTTGTCGACTCTAATTACACTTAATATATAACAAAGTGCTTCGTCGCGCGTAATAAAAAAATTGGCGCGAACGAGATATGGCGGCGAAGCTATTTCCTCTTCGCCCAATTTTCGGACTTTCGCTCGGTCCAGGCAAAATTTGGTACACTGTATCAAACGACTGGTTTTGTAAATCAAGAGAGTTCATGAGGAGTGACTTAGGACATTGCAGAAGTATGCGTCCGCGATCTGGTCGATGGAAATGGTGGACAAGTTGACCCACCGTGGTTTGGTTCGTCGACAAAGAAGGAAACTGTTAATGTTTCAGCCCTCTTCAGAATAATTAGAAGAGCGTTACGACGAAAAAATCTCGTTGAATAGCTAGTGGTTGCTTCAGATCAATTTAGGTTGGTGAGGGAATTATTAAATTTTCACCAGTTTGACTCGGAAATGGCTGGAAGATCGAATTTTCGCGGCAGCTCAAGACAGCTTGGATCCCTTGGATTGGAGACGCCACTATCTACGCCTGCTACAGTAGCCGACACAGTGGTCGCGCCTGTCTCTTTTCAGATATAAAGCGACCGCTTGAAGATCTGCTGAAGTTGGATAAATCGATAGGACCTCGTTTATTCATGAAACGAGCAGGAAGACCTCTTGCAGGTAAGGAAAATTTTTGGGTTATCTAAATAGCTGAATCTAACATGAACATTTAAATCCACTTTTAATTTGTGCACATACATGTACTGCATGATGCTGCTGCTGATAGTGATAACACTGTTTGTTTGTACGGCAGGGAGAGAATTGGAATTGTTCCAATTGATTTAGCTATCACAACTGGCAAAGGGCTCTGTGGTTCTTAATAGAATGCTAGCTTTGGCTGTTTATCCAATTGCTATTGCTAATTGTGCTGAGAAAAAGTTAGAAGAGTTTGATTTTACTATACTGTGGATATAACTTCTTTATCATTCCCTATCACAGGTAATGGGTAACTGTTAATTGATAATCCAAACTCAAACGTAGACTTACTCTTAGACTTTTTTTTTTACTTTTCTCAGGAGCAAGGTGAAGAAATTGATTGTTTGGCTAAATGAGGAGAATAAAGTTCTGAAAGAAGAAGGCTTCACTGTTGATGGCAAACATTACAAAGCTAACTTTAAAGGTTGCATTTCAGATTGGAGTATGCTTTACATAAAAAATTACTTTTAATTAACCTTTTCTGGTTTAGGTCATATTTTCTTAAAATTAATTTCTGTAAATTATCATACATAAAAAATTACTTTTAATTAACCTTTTCAGGTTTAGGTCATATTTTCTTAAAATTAATTTCTGTAAATTATCATTTTACTTTTATTTTTTTCGTAGTTACATTTGACTATACATGCTTCTTGCAAAAGTCAATGAAGAAAATTTTGTGCTAGCTGGGCATGGGACTCAGTGTTGAACTCTGTTTGTTATGTCATACATTAAGGGTAATTTGAACATTTTTTTCCAAAAAAAACAAAAACAAATACTAAACAAACAAAACTTGAGGCTAAGCAGTGTCAATGTTTCTAGAAAACAGGCATCCCCATATCCCCTTCAGAAGGTTTTTGGTGTGAGCCACTTACCCCTTGGAATATCCACTTTGTTCCTGTACAAATTTTAGCACTTGAGATACCATTCCCCTTTGTATATTTAACAGCCTTCCTCTTTGGATGGATACATGTGGATACTATTTGAAGTCAAAACCTTACTCAAGAAATGTATGATCCAAAAGATAACTTGAGCAAGTAAACTCTTGAACAGTTGACAGAGAGCAGTTAATGATTCAGATCATTAAATGGGCTTCTTTTTGAGTTTTTTTTCTTTTCTATGGAATGGGCCACTACATGTAGCTACTACTTTTGCGCCATTCAAATAATTCACTGTCAGTGTTAAAAATTGTCCTTTTCAATTTCAGTTACTGTCTGGCCTTCATCAAGTAACAGAGAAACTTGGCTTTTTTAAGCTGTGACTCTGTGAGAAATGACATCTCCAGGTGCTTTTTGGGAACAAAATATTTGAACTGGAAACTTTGGTAAGTGTTTGACATGCCTGGAACAGCAGAGGAACTGTGCTTTTCAAACTGCAGCTCTGTGTTCCTTGGGCACTAAAATGGTAAAATTTCCCTTTCAAACTAATTATAGGAATTAGTTTGTAGTAAGTAAAAGACTGTTTGTATCACCATTTGGCCTGCCTGAAACAGCAGAGGAAACTAGCTTTTCAGGCTGTGACTCTGTGGGAAATTTATCCCCAGGTGTTTCTTGGGCACTAAAGTGTTATTAATTCCACATGAGCCATTATTGAATATTATTTGTGTCGAGTAAAAGACTCTTGGTATCACTGTTTGACCTGCCTGAAACAGCAGAGGAACCTGGCTTTTCAAGCTGTGACTCTGTGGGAAATTTATCCTCGCGTGTTTCTTGGGCACTAAAGTGTTATTAATTCCACATGTGCCATTATTGAATTTAATTTGTGTCAAGTAAAAGACTGTTGGTATCACTGTTTGGCCTGCCTGAAACAGCAGAGGAACCTGGCTTTTCAAGCTGTGACTCTGTGGGAAATTTATCCTCAGGTGTTTCTAGGGCACTAAAATGTTATTAATTTGACTTGAACCATTTTTGAAATTAGTTTTACGAGCACAAAAAGCTGTTAATATCACTGTTTGGCCTGCCTGAAACAGCAGAGGAACTCGGCTTTTCAAGCTGTGACTCTGTGGGAATTTTATCCTCAGTTGTTTCCTGGGCACTAAAATGGTAATGTAATTTCACATAAACAAGTCTATATTTTGATTGATAATATCTTAATTTGTAACCAGAGGACAATAATTTTGGAACTTTAGTTCTCTAGAGCAGACAAAAGGTTCACCTATTTTAAGCTGGGACCCTGTGGAAGTCTAATTTTTACAGGTGATTGCCAGGCACTGACAGAGTAAGGTCACATGAAAAATTTTGGTTCTTTGTTTTCATATTTTTTCAGTGAATAAATGTTGAGATCACTGCTTGGCTTGCCTGAAACTGGAAAGGAGCTTGGCTTATCTATCTAGTGATGACTGTATGGTAATTTTTTTCATGTGGTTCTCATTTGCACACAAAAGTGGAAATTATAATGAACTTAACATGATCAATTGAGTCTTTATTCAACTACTTAAAGCAAGCAAAGGAATATTGTTGTTACCTATTCTACAATGAGGCCAAAAGTATTTTTCATACTACATGTATTTGAATCATTACTGTAAGTGGTTGTCTCGAATATTTCAGTCTTAACAAGAAGCTACAATAAAAACTGAATGTCTCATTTGATGGCATCTACATGTATGTGTTTATCCACTGTATGTAGTACAATACAAGTAACTATGAATGTCTATAATAATGGTTTTGATGTTATTCAGTGCCCATATTGTTTCTGTCTTGGTGGTGTATTATTCTGATGGAAACCTTGGAGTGACATTTCTTAGTGCTTTGAGAAAGACTAACATGCAGGCAAGCAAGAAAAGAAAAGACATGTTGTCAAAAGAGTCATATTTGTCTCTAATAGTTACATTGTCATATATTTTATAGATTGGGCTTTTCCCATATAATTCTATTTGTTGAATTCCCAAAAATTGGATACCATATGAATTCACATTATCTAGTAGTTCCGTTTCTTCTCCAACATCTATGACTAGTTGTGACTGCAGAGAGGCTTTCTTGGGATTTTGCATTTTCTTTGCAGCTTCTAGGGCAGCACGCCCCGACAGATTAACAACACCGTTTGTTATTTCTGTGGAGCCAATGAAGGATTTTGTCAAGCACAACTTTACCTTAACTTGGTCAGACAGAGCTCGCTCCACGTCACCAAGGTTGTAAGTTTTAAAGGACATACGAAGAGTTTTGTCCTTTCATATGGGTGGCTTCAGGTGTTTGCACTCTTTATCTCCACTAAGTGTAGCACTTCCTACTTTGCTGGGTAAATGACCAAAAAAGTCAAGTCTTACATTTGTAAAGGTGAAGTGGCATCATTTTGCTTCGAAAGAATTTTAAAGTATTATTCAAGTCCACAGAGCCGTACAAAATACATTAAAATTTCACGATATTATGATAAAAATATTTTTAAGATACACTAAAAGTAACGCTCGTCTCACTGAAGTACTTCAAGATGGCCTTAGGACGACTTGTAACCCTGAGGTTATATACTCCTGGGCGTATATAACCTCAGTCGCCATTTGAATTACGCTATTTGATCTTCTTTTGGTCTCAAAACATACACCAGTGTTGTTCGTTGCCTGGTAACAAAAAGTACATGACATGGAAAGGCATAGTGAGGGCCACAAGTCTTACTCTTACAACCATTGCAAATAACTGGTTTCGGGGTTCTAGTTCACTTATAGTTTGTAAAAATATGCGGAATAGAGGATCAAGACAACTGGCCATTTTTTGTTCTAATTTTCAATACTGGGCGCGAGCATGTGAGCCGTTGTCGATACAGCCCGGCCTTGAAACTGATGCACTTCGTTCGAGCAAAGCCGAACTTGTAACATTGCTTGCTTTGCTACGCTGATAAAAAGCGGATGCCTGAAGTAAAATTGATCACAGACCCAACGAAATAATTAAGCTCTTATAACACGTGGAACTGTGCAGAAAAAAACCCTTTGGAGAAAGATAAATGGTAACATTACGAATAATCTGAAGAGTTTGATCCAAGTTTGTTTTTTTAGTACTTACCAGGAACTCTAGGGTTATGTGCAGAGTTTAAACGCTCCATGATTTCTGCCAGCCATTTCAAGTATGCCCATTCCAGTTAAAAGTTGTGGCTTCTCTACTGGAGCCTGCTTACTTCCCAAGTTAGGAAAGACGATACTCTGTGGAGTATCACAACAAAGATGCTTTTGGTTGTAATGCTTTTCTAACGCCCTTCTTGTTGTCATGTGTTTCGCGCATATTTTGCAATTTGTAACGTAGATTTCTGCCATAGTTAGTGAGCACCGTTTTCGCGTCCAGCCATTCACGTTCTTCGAGCGGAAGAGCCAACTATTCCGGCATGAGTTTCAAACGCGTGTGTCTCAAACCGGAGATTCATTATATGAAAGCTACGACAAGGGATATGTGTATTCAAGCCGGCGGTAATGAGATTTACCGTTATTTCCAGGTCACTACCCAGATCTAAATAGTGATTCTCTTTCGCAGTCAAGTTTCCACACCAAGTTAGCGATCTCTAAAGTTATAACATGCTCTTTAAAAAGAGCACAAAAGCAGCATTTTTCTCCAATTAAGTTGACGTATGAAATACCTGAATAAAGAGGAGTCACTTTCCTAGTGTTTAGCGACTTTGCGTTGCGTTCGACTTCGAGTTATTTGTGCGTTGTCGATTTCTTTAAGAAGACGAAAGCGACGAACAGGAGAGGCTAATTCACAAAGAGCGAATAAAGAAGCAAAAGCAAAGACGAAAAGATAGAAAGAAAAGAGGTAAGCTAGGATCGCAGATCGCCGCAGGCGAATAAATACAGAGGCAGAGGTCCTTAATCAGAAGCACGTCGATGAACGAGAACTCGTTGAGAGGGGGACAACATGGACTAAGTGTCGCTAGTGACATTTTTTACAAAAATAAGAGATGGAAGCCTCATCCATAATACTTCAGAATGCAGTGCACTTCAATCCAGCCAAGAGGCCAGTTTTAGAAAATATATATATTTTTCCAGTTTAGGAATAGCTGAACCTTTTTACTGGGTGAAAAAATTTCAAATTAACTTTTTTTCAAACAACAAACATATGAAATACATATATATGAACTGCGGTTATGAAACGTATATGTGCACGATCCTTCGCAGTGAAGCACTATTTCAGCAATAGTGAAAATCAGACCTGAAAAAAATTCAGGCCTGTGCGGGATTCGAACCACTGACCTCTGCGATACTAGCCTGCTCTGCGATACTAGCCTGGCCTGCTCCCAGTTGGCTTGTTAGCTCAATTGGTAGAGCGCTGCACAAGTATCGCAGAGGTCAGTGGTTCGAATCCCGTACAGGCCTGAATTTTTTTCAGCTCTGATTTTCACTATTGCTTAAATAGTGCTTTACTGCGAAGGATCGTGCACATATACGTTTCATAACCGCAGTTCATATATATGTATTTCATATGTTTGTTGTTTGATTTATCATCTACGGGTTTATGTCGAATTAATTTGATGGCCTGCTCCCAGTTGGCTTGTTAGCTCAATTGGTAAAGCGCTGCACTAGTATCGCAGAGGTCAGTGGTTCGAATCCCGTACAGGCCTGAATTTTTTTCAGGTCTGATTTTCACTATTGCTTAAATAGTGCTTTACTGCGAAGGATCGTTCTTATATACGTCTCATAACCGCAGTTCACTCATATGTTTCATATGTTTGTTGTTGTTTGATTTATCATCTACGGGTTTATGTCGAATTAATTTGATGGCCTGCTCTCAGTTGGCTTGTTAGCTCAATTGGTAGAGCGCTGCACTAGTATCGCAGAGGTCAGTGGTTCGAATCCCGTACAGGCCTGAATTTTTTTCAGGTCTGATTTTCACTATTGCTTAAATAGTGCTTTACTGCGAAGGATCGTGCACATATACGTAACTTTTTTTCGCCACATTGACCCTCTCGCATGTTAATTTGTAGCATCTTTCAGCTGGCTTTAGTTAACTGTTGAATGTAGAAGCAGGAACCACGAAATAAACGCTCTGCTAAGAGTCAAAGTTACTGTTTTCCTACTCTGATAAGAACAGCAACTATCGCGCGCTGTATCATCGACCGATTGATTGATGGCTTTGAGAACTATGTATATGAGAACGATCCTTCGCAGTAAAGCACTATTTGAGCAATAGTGAAAATCAGACCTGAAAAAAATTTCAGGCCTGTACGGGACTCGAACCACTGACCTCTGCGATACTAGTGCAGCGCTCTACCAATTGAGCTAACAAGCCAACTGGGAGCAGGCCATCAAATTAATTCGATATAAACCCGTAGATGATAAATCAAACAACAACAAACATATGAAACATATGTGTGAACTGCGGTTATGAGACGTATATGAGAACGATCCTTCGCAGTAAAGCACTATTTGAGCAATAGTGAAAATCAGACCTGAAAAAAATTTCAGGCCTGTACGGGATTCGAACCACTGACCTCTGCGATACTAGTGCAGCGCTCTACCAATTGAGCTAACAAGCCAACTGGGAGCAGGCCATCAAATTAATTCGATATAAACCCGTAGATGATAAATCAAACAACAACAAACATATGAAACATATGTGTGAACTGCGGTTATGAGACGTATATGAGAACGATCCTTCGCAGTAAAGCACTATTTGAGCAATAGTGAAAATCAGACCTGAAAAAAATTTCAGGCCTGTACGGGATTCGAACCACTGACCTCTGCGATACTAGTGCAGCGCTCTACCAATTGAGCTAACAAGCCAACTGGGAGCAGGCCATCAAATTAATTCGATATAAACCCGTAGATGATAAATCAAACAACAACAAACATATGAAACATATGTGTGAACTGCGGTTATGAGACGTATATGAGAACGATCCTATAGGTCAGTGGTTCGAATCCCGTACAGGCCTGAAATTTTTTTCAGGTCTGATTTTCACTATTGCTCAAATAGTGCTTTACTGCGAAGGATCGTTCTCATATAAGTCTCATAACCGCAGTTCACACATATGTTTCATATGTTTGTTGTTGTTTGAGAACTATGTTCGTACTAGCTAATAATTCTCTCATAGGTTCGTACTTATAATTCTTACTTTTTCTCAAAGATTTCTTTACTAAAAGTGCTCCTGCTTGGCTCACCATAAAGGAAACGACGCACACTTCAATATGGGCGTCTCGTAATTTTTGTTTACGTTGAGAAGATGCATTTTCTACATTTTGTGATCCACGGAGCGCACTCGATACTTACCTCATAATGTTGTCTAGACTGACGTGTCAAATTAAATCTGTTGATAGATAGCCATGTGCCGAACCTCACTTTCTTGTGAAAATCCTTCATTAAATTTTTGCCCCGCAGAGATGCTACGTGAAGAAAGATTAGACCCCCTCCTGATTTTGCGCTATTCAATAGCGCAAAATCGGTAGGGGTCAAGAAATTCAAAGTCGTATAAAGCTCGTCGTGCAAAACGACGGAAAATTTCGTCAAAAAACGACTTAGCGTTCTAAAAGGAAGCGGCATGGTTGGTACCAAACACTGTTGCTGGGGTGAGTGTAAGACAGACTCAAGATATGCAGATAAATGGCCAAAATCACTGAAAGAGTTAGAGGAATCGGGGAAGAAAGTATTTATTCCTTTCCCAAAACCTTCGAAAGACATGGCAAACTGCAAGCGTTGGCTAGTGGCTTGTTTGCGTAAATTTTTTACGGAGAAAAACATAACAAGAAACACCTACATTTGTGCTCTTCACTGGCCTGGCGAAAAAGGTCCAACAGCCGAATTTCCCGATCCACTGAAGGCAAATTTAAGACCAGCGCAAGCAAGTCGAGCACGTGCTCCTAAGAGAAAAGCACCGAAAGAAAGAGAAAATCCAGCGTCAAAGAAACAGAAATTATTCGATGACAACTACGAGGAACAATTATCTAACGATATTACAGTTTCTGATGATCATGATCAGGAGTCACAAGAAGTTGAACTGACAGTCGACGAAAGCAGTTTTATTGGTGAAGAATGTGTTGATGAGGATTGTGCCGTGATCGATACACACAGTTACGTTAACCCTTCAGGAAAGTTGGTTTCTGATCAAGGCTCTCAAACTATATATTCAAAAAAATACGAGTTGTCTGCAAAGGTCGAAACTATGATTTTGAAAAACGACGTCTCTACAACGCCGTTACAAGGTCCTAAAATAGTGAGTACTTTATCCTACAAAAATATCGTGCAAGAAGCAGCTCTCATGAAACACTTCACCGGCTTCAGGCCTTCCCAGTTTGAAGTTTTGCATGATTTTCTTGACGATGTTTGCCCTTTGGAGACAATCAACTACTGGAAAAGCAAAGATTGCCCAGCAACGGAGAATGCAAGAACTGACCCAAAAGCTGATTTTTCATCAAGAGAAAAACTTTTCATTTGCCTTCTAAGACTGAAGAGGGGTTTTACTCTCAATACTATTGCAGCTCTTCTTAGTACCCCAAACAGGAAAATTAACTTTTCCTACATTGCAAAGATTTTTACAACATACATTCAGTTGATGTATGTAATTTTTAGAGACACGCAAAACTTTATGTTTCCAGAGAGAACCCAATTTAGCAGGTTCCTCCCTAAGGTATTCAAAACCATGAAGAACATACGTTGTATTGTTGATTGTACTGAATTTAGTGTGGAATGTTCCAGGAATTTTGCTAGGCAAGGAAACACTTTCTCTTCCTATAAGCACACCAACACATTTAAGTGTCTCATTGCTGTAACCCCCTGTGGTAGAGCATGTTTTGTTTCTGATTTGCTCGAGGGTGATATTGATGATGTTCGCATCTTTAAGGAAAGTGGCCTTTTGAAGCACCTTAAACCATATGACTTGGTTTTAGCAGATCGTGGTTTCACTGTGCAGGATCTCTTAAATCCTCTCCAAGTGCAATTAAAAATCCCATCATTTTTAAAAGGTAGAAAAAGTCTTAGTGCTGCAGAGGAATTGGAAACACGTAGCATTGCAAAAGCTAGGATTCATGTAGAGCGTTTCAATGAACGCTTAAAGCAGTTCAAACTGGTCAGCAGAAGAATACCTTTGTCTCTTGCTCCTGTCGCAACTCAAATGGTAGTAGTTGCAGCATGCCTTGTCAATTTTCAGGCCACCCTTTGTAAGTAGACCTAATATTTTAACTTAAGTTTACAAGGCTCTAACTAACGGATGTGTATAGCAGGCCATCTGCTTATAATAATATATTTAATTTGAGATGTAAGGTAAATTTTGATTTTATTATCTATTGCTTCCAGCAAGCTATGTTTATATTCTATAAAACAGAACATTTTGAGAAATAAATCTTATTTACATTTCTACACCTGTACACAAAATGTGGATGTTAATTTTTAAAAATATTTTCAAAACTCAAAGAAACTTCATTTGAACATGTTGGAGGAACAAGAATTTGATTTGAATTTGACACCTGCACAAGCTGCAAGTCAATGACTGAAACTACACAATTTTTTTTATATAAACATATCAAAGTTTCTAATGGCCATTTCTCAGTCTAAGCATTGGAAAATTGAAATGACTTTACTGGACAGAAATACAATGATATAACATGAAAACATTAACTTTTAACTGAGAATAAACCAAATTACGATTACCCTACTATTGTACGTTTTTTGTCGCTTTCATCAACCAAGATTCGGACACTGAGCAAACAAAGAAAAATGATTTCTATAAGAAAGTGTCCTTTTAAAGGCCCATGTTCACCCAAAATGCATTGCACACCCTGTGCTCCAGAAAAATGATTTCGGGTAGTTGAAAATTGCTGTCTTCAGTATGTGTAGAGTCACACTTTGGCCAAGCATGAAAACAAGTGAACACCCCATCAAATGTGTCAGCCAATCAAAACACTGCATTGGACAAAAAAAAGTTTCAAAACAACAACAAAAATGTGCAAAGCCACTTGGGTGTACATGGGCCTTTAAAGCATGATTTGTTATGTCTTTCATTAAAGTGGACCCACTCCAGAAAAAGAATTGTAAAAGTAAACATGCTTATAAGTCCAAGAAAAGTTAAAATATTCTCAAAGATTTTTCATTTTAAACTTAGGCTTTGTCGTCAAATTTTAAAGTAAGGGCAATAGTCTGACTATAACCAGGGCTAAAGAGAATTCCAAAATAAAATACAAAATTATACGAGTAGCAATCAATGTCAGATTTATGCTCTCTTTACCTTGGACCTAGCTACAATATATTAAAACACTTAAAGAAAATCCCAGTGGCTCATGAAACATACATGAAGAAGACCAGAGCCCAGAGCCCTTTTGTCTATATTCACTCAAACCATCATACATGTACCACATATTATTATAATAAAAGGTACAAATGTAGTGACCCCCATTCCACAGTGTTGCCCCATACAGTGTAAAGCATTTCCCAAACGAAAACATTGATTGTGACGTGTTTGACAATCTAAGATTACCTCCTCTGCTAAGTAAAT
Source organism: Stylophora pistillata (assembly GCF_964205215.1). Lineage (NCBI taxonomy): Eukaryota > Metazoa > Cnidaria > Anthozoa > Scleractinia > Pocilloporidae > Stylophora > Stylophora pistillata. Next base: position 22,246,252 of record NC_142530.1, read on the forward strand.
CAACTGAAAAAACAAGAAATGATTTCAAATTCAACATAACATGACGGCTGCTAACCCTCACCCCCGCGCAATGCCATGAGGTGTCTGCATGTCCATGTTCATCAAACGTCACATCCTCATTGAAAGGGATTTCTTCTGCTGGCTTGTTAGAAAATTTCCTTCCACACTGGGAATCAGGTGATTGCTGCCAGTCTTCAAGGGCTTCCAGAAAAATACTGCTTGTAAGCTTGGAGGGCTGTGCAAGGGTGACTGACAGAGACTGCATTGAGTGTACTTGCAGCAGACAAGTTGTAAGGCAACAGGTTGTTGTAATGGTGCTTGTCAGGTATGGACGAAGGAGCATCAAGAAATAGTCGTTCTCATTGCCATACAAGTCCAGGGTACCAGCAACAACTTTAAAATAAAAAATATAACACAAAAATTGAATTTGATATAATATTTTTATTATTTCATAATTATTATTAATATACATTTTTCTTCTTATCTTACCAATCTTCGCCAACATTATTATTATTGAAAATAGTTAGCTCTATTATAAAAATACTCAATGACAAATTGTTTATGTCTGAGGTAAAAATAAAATCCAGGTAAGTTTTTTACCTTCAAATTCTTTTCTCTCCTAGCCCTAACCCATGAATAATAAGGTTACGAGACAAAGGAAAATATAGAGAATTGACCAAAGTTAAAATTCTAACCTGTGTTGAAATGTGACCTAGAAGTCTGTATAAGATTAAATGATAATTTTTAAAAGGAAAAAGAAAACAGGTTATGCGTACCTCTTAGTTGCTGCCATTGTGGAATAGACTGCAAGATAAGCAACTTTGCATCTGCATATAGGCCATCATCTATGAGCTTAAGAGATGTCCCTATTATGTGAGCTGACTCTGGAAGGTCACTGAGCTCCACCTTGTGTGATTTGGTCAGAGCCTGAAAAATCATCAACCAATTATCCAAGGGACAAGTATTGGTAAGTGATATCCCAGTACTCATCAGGCCACCCCAAGGAAAGACAGTCAGCTCCTGGTCTTGTTCAGAAGCACATTTTTTAGCACTGAAAACAACACTGGAGGCTGAGAGTAGAGCCTCTGCAGCATCAATTTCTTCTTGGCAGTATAAGCTCGGCTGGATAGCCTCTTCCACCAATTCAGATTCTATGGTTCTGCACAAGTCAGGATATGACGCAGGTGACACAGGTCAACATGCAGCAGGTGTTACAGGATCCATAGTAGTGGGCGATGTGCATTCGGGGGCTGCAAATTGTTCTACAGACTCAAAAGAAGAAGTACATGTGGTAGGGTCTCCAGGCATTACTCCACAATCAGGTGATTCCAAAGGAGACTGTTTGGAGGAATGCAAGCTCTCTGAAGGCTCATCTAAAACAAATGGCAAGAGATTCCTAGGGACACGCATTTCAAAGACCTCAGGGGCAATAACAAGCATCCACAATGCTGTCAGAAAACACAAAATCTTCTTAATGAGAGGCTCATCTCTTGGAATCCTTTCTACTGAATCAGGACCACTTGCTGCATGAAAAATAAAATCACAGTACTTTATTCCTGTCACAAGAAGGATGTGTTGACACTGGTAATAATACACATGGGTGTGCTTCAGGACACACTTCCCATCTTCTACTTTAAAGCATTGCCTACCAAGAATTTTCTTAGGCACTGGAGAGTTTTTGCATGTAACTGTCTCTACACTGTACTGTTTAAAGATTTTCAATACCTTGATCTCTACAACAGTGTCATTTCCAACAAGGCCGTCTGGAGAACAACCAAGAAATGGGAACTCAGGGTTCACCAAAAATCCTGTAGGGGATACTCTTGTCTTGGTGGCATACTTCACTATAGCTTTTGGTTCACTTTCAAGGCCATAACGCATCCAGTATGTCTGAAAATGATCAGATGCAAGGCCCCAAATCTGGTTGGCAATAAACTTATTCGCTTCAATGGCAGCATTTGGCTGGGACTCACTAACAAGCTTCCCAACTTTGAAAGCACCGAGACACCTGGACGCTGTCAGCCTGCACCAGCGTTCACAGAATCATCTCTCGGATTTGCTCTGCTCCTGTGTTGCAGGCATTTCCATACGAGCTTCCGGCTTTAAATTATTGTACAATAGTTTAACTTGCTTTAACAACATTTCTTTCCTCTCACAATCAAGTACGTAATCACTGTAGGTAAACTGAAGCTGAATTTCCCACATTGAAACTCCTGTATCTTCAGCTTGAGACAAAGCTTGAATGTTTCTCAAAAATTTATTAATATGCTGTTCGTTTACCTCCCTATGTCTGGCAGGCCTCGGATCAAACTCAATGACAGACAAAGTTTGCTTGGACCTCTTGCTTGGATATGTTGCATCGCTTACTCTTCTGGGATTTTTGTTTCTCTTCTTTCCTTTATTCCAAGAACATTCTTGGCTTGTGCGAGGTGTTTTCAACATTGTCCCATGCTTCTGAACATGGTCAAGGATACAAAATAAAACGGCTACAACATGACTACAACGACCTTAAGACGAAGCCCGGCAAGGATCACAAGAGGCATGAAGAACGGCACCACTGTTCACAGACAAAACAACAACAACATTGTGCGGCAACTCTGCTCTCATCGACGGCCAAACGTGAGCCCTCACTAAATAATGATCGCCGTTTACCGTGTCCATCATATCGTGAACAAAGCCTGAATCCACGTACTTTCTTCCATTTTTCAAAGGTTTATCCGTCATGTGCCCCAGGCCATCTTCGATGTCTTCAGGATGATCGGAAACATTTTGGATTGATTCTAGCGCGTAGTAATGCACGTGCCCATAGTTGAAGAGCGAAGGAATGTTTTGAGACGGAAAAACACGCCAGCCAGTCGACGGAATACACGGAATGGATATCGATCCAGAATTTGTCTTTACATCAGAATTTTCTTGAAGAACTTTGGCAGCAAACCATTTTCCATGATCGATTGCCGGATCAAGGGTGTAATAATTCCCGCTCCTCACACAGTCTCTCACTCGCTATACAAGATCTTCTCGTTTACCGCTTAATTTTAAGCCCCTACATTTTAACCACCGTTTTAGCTGGTCTACAGTGTATTCTTCCGGTTCTCTTTCAAATTTGGAGCCAGGAACACCGTCCTCTTCGGTCAGAACTGTAAGGGAATGAAGCGAACTACTCGCCACTTCCCTTGTAGCTCTCAAAGAAGTGGAGTTTGTTTGTCTGAGTCACGCGGGGGGTCTAAAATTTCATGACGTCATTAGTATAAAGCGCCATTGAGCTGCCTGTTCAAGCTGGTAACTATGATGTTTACAATGGAAGAAGCGAAAGAATCTTCTTTTTCCGTGGAAATTTCCGAAACATTCGGCTACGTACAGTCTTTGGATCATGCCAAAAAGATGATTTCAAAATATGAAACGACGAACACCGTAACATTTTCCAGTTACAAGGCTGACAAGGACTTTGAAAATCATGGTGTATACTATTGTTAGTCATTCACTAAAACAACTACACTTAACCAGGAACATAATTTTTTCATACAGAAACATAAACTTCCATCATTATTTAAGAATTTCATCATCCACTCAATAGAATAGCTTCAGCTATTTGAACATACACAATCTTCATCATTATTTTTGCTTTCATTCCTCAGTTGGTTTTATAACCAGCTGTATTTCATTTCTCTTTTGTAAATCAGTATGTGTGCATTCAGAATAAAACTAATAATCTCTTTCAACAATAAATTGGAACATTAACATTTGAAGCGCAGCCAGGATGAGACATTAAAATACAATAAAAACGTTCTCTCTCAGTGTTTAATATTAAAATTTACAACTCACTGCAGATTGAAAAAGATACAAAACATGAAAGATTGAAAGCATCAAAACAATTGAGAGATGATATGGCAAAAGGAAATGTGAGGTTTGAGCAGAGAATTTACATAGAGTTTCCTACTGAGACTGACCATGCACATCATCTTATGGGAGAGGTAAGATGAAAGAGGGTGAGGGTATGAAGTCCACCTCCAACTGCCAGTACCAATCAATGTTTGGTTAATCAGAAAAAAAAAATTATGCTTTCTTTCCAGTATTTAATAAGGTGTCTTGTTGGAGCTATGACACTTCTCTCTGTTTTAACTTAAGCAGAACATGCTTTAAGAGAAATTAATATCTTAACACATATTATTCTCATTTCATTCCAGGGAAGCAGCCTATCTCAGCCTGTGGATGACAGGATCATCAGACAAATTGAAAAGCTTGTCAATGAGGGAGTGAAAGGCACCCATGAAATGCGGACACACCTGACTGTATACATAAAAAATGAAATATTAGCAGAGGATGAAATCCAACCATCTCCCTCAAACCGTAGGTTTTATCCTAAGCTGAGCGATATAAGGAGCCACATGTATTGAGCTACCATAAAGCAAATATTCTCAAAAATTGATCAAGACAATGTGGCAGAAAAAGTTATCCAGTGGAAAGCATCTAGCCCGGAGGACTTCATCTACTTCCAGCCGTGTGGAGATGTCTCTTCAGCCACAACAGATGGAGAAGACCACACTACAGAACAGGATCCCAGCACCCTTCTGTTTGTCCATCAAAGTGCCTGGCAGCACAGACTCCTGAAAAGATATAGCAACATGTGTCTACTGGATGCCACCTACAAAACTACCCATTATGCTTTACCTCTGTTTTTCCTTGTGGTACACACAAATGGTGACTACCAGGTAGTTGGATCATTTGTGGTGCAATTCAAACAGTATTTTGATAAAAATCAAACTGGGCTTAGTTGTCATTTGCTTTTGCAAATGCAAAACCTGATTGAAGTGTGGATGATGAAAGGTAGATATCTAAAATTAATTTCCGAAGTTTAAAGTGCGGTCGGGAGATGACGTCACTAGGGTGATCGGAAAATGCTAATCATTCGGGTCTATTTCACCTTATGTTATCTAATGCCAACCACTAATTTAAATGAGCTGCCATTTTTAGCTGTTTTGCTGTTTTGACCGACAAGCTGATTTTTTCACATACTTTGATTGGATCGTAATCTATTGAAGGACAGATGCATAAATGACATCACCAACAACAACAGTTTGCTTTCTTTTCTATCAAATTGTGTCTTTCAAAAAATTAGATTCCGTATGGCAATAGGTTTGTTCCATAGTAGATCACAGGTGTCAAAATGTTGTAATAACAAGAAAGTGGCATACAAGGCATAGCACTTTCTGAATCTTACCACATTTTGACGCCTTTACTGATCTGTAAGCAAACAGATGCATGGCAACATGGGATCTATTCTTAAATTACTGAATGGACACATTTCTTGGCTTTTTCACACCAAGACAAGTTCAACCCAGATTCTTCTGGCTGGATGAGTTTGCACCACATAGAGGGGGAAGTTGTTTTAGTAAATTTTATGAAAATGTTCTGGTACCTTCAAAGTGCATTGAAACTTTGTGAGGGGATCCAGTAAATGTAAAAAGAAATAATTATTTTGTGATATTGCTGTCTCGCCATTTAATGGTCTTGCTAAATGTGCTTAAAATTAATGTTACAACTCAGCATTAGGAAATTAAAGAAAGAGACCCTGAGGGAAGGGAAATCACAACCTTAATAGTTACAGATTCAGATTCTACACCAAACAGAGATAAAATGAAACAAAATTATTTCAAATGTTGAAAATCCAGTTTGTAAAATAACTACAAATTAATGTCCAAATTAATGCAGTGAAATCTTATTTTACAATTCTTTTTTGATTTCACCATACTCAGCCATAACAGTTGAACCTGGGATAAAATTGAACAACACCTTGTAAAAGTATACATCCTGATTTCTAACTTAACCTGGTTTCTGTAATAAGTGCAATCAGGAATTTAGCAGAAACTTCAAATCAAATTATTATTAATAGGATCTGTTGTGTTTTACAAGGATTTCAAAGCCTGAGTTAAGCCATAATTGCCCATATGTAAAATTATGATAATCTTTTGCATGTATCAACTGCTGACACTTGTCAACTGCTGATCACTTGTCTTTTGTGCCACTCTGTCAGGATGATGCATCAGTGGCAAAGTTATCACAATTCTCCATCCGCGGTTGGAAATCTAATATGGAACATTTGCCACCAGCTGGTTTATTTAAGGCTTACTGAGTTTATAGAATAAACAAATAAATACATGGTTGCTTGTATAGGTATGGAATTTCTCTACTTTTGTTCAACTCAGAGAGAAATTCTCTACATGTGCATGCTTACATTATTATCTCTACATCCACTTGCACTAACTTTCACTCCTTTGGTGGGACTCTGACTCTAAGCCACTACAACCCAACAGCACCCTTACATAAAATATACATAAAAAATATACATGATGTACAAAAAGGTAATGTCTTCAAGAATCAATAAAACATCTACAGTTACCTTTAGGAGGTCTTTTAATTACCCCATCAGAATAAGAAAGATGGCAAATTTTGAGCTTGCTAAAGAAATATAGAAACACCTCTTTTAGTCTGAGGTGTGGGAAATTTCTGATATTGTATTTTCTCTGAAAAAGATTTGATACTCCGACTGAAAAATCTGACAGTATTGACTCAAATAATAATAATAATAATAACTTTTATTTATATAGCACTAATATCCAGCTCATAGCGCTTTAGAACACTGTGTGGGGGACTTAACCAGACTGCTACACAGTTAACAATCAATTAAAGGCAAATCTAACAGATGCCCCCTCCCCCCCAATTCCCAGTAAACAGGCCAGACCACATCACAGTAATCTCGTGAGTGGGTTCTTTGACGTCCCCTACCTAACCAAATGAACTAATTAATAGATGCAGGAGATGGGACCTACGGTTTATTTGTCCTTATCCAAGAAGACTAGAATGTCTATCCATTTCTTGATGTAATAGAAAGGTAGCACATTCTCCTCAGTTATTTTAAGACCTTGAGTGTTGGTCTGGTGGGGCTCGAACCCTCAACCTCCCGCAAAACAGTTCGGTGCTCAACAAATTGAGCTAACCGCGAGGTGGTTAGCTCAATTGGTTGAGCTCAATAAAGGGGGTAAGTCTGTAACAGCCTCTGAAAAGAGTTTCCCAAGCTGATGTTTTGAACGCTTGCCCATTGTCAAAGCAACTGATTATCAACTCAATTGATAGAACCAAATCATTTTGACTCAAAGAAACTTGGCAGGTTTAGTTGCATGGTAAACTTATCATTAGTAGTTAACTACAACTGACCGTTGGGCAATCCCTTCACAATTATTGTGAAGTTATTTACAAATAACATCAGCTAAGTAACAAATTGCTAAGATATCATACTATAAAACTATCTGCACTTTTATTAAGCTAGATAAGATAAAATACATTGTCTCAAATTTTTATTATTAACTCCTGATGTTGCCACCAAGTAGTTTTCCTCTTGTGGGCTTGGCAGTCTTAAGTGTAATAACTGATATAAGGTGAAGAGAAAAGCCAGTAATTACAGTTTCATAAGACAATTGACTCATCAAATTTCCCTGTTGTTTGCACATCCATTGCTACAACCAAGTGACATGGTCAACAAATTCCAGAAATGCTGTCTTGCTTCTTTCTTTGTGTAGTCCAAGTGTGTGATGAACTGTAAAGTTGTTGGTATTTTACAAGGTTTGTACACAATTGGTATCAGATTGGTGTGCCTGACATCTGAGAAAAGTGCACGTTATCAGCACAACAATTTCACAACAAGCAGAGAATTTTAACAGAACTATTACATGGAATCTATTAGCTCTCCAGTAATAGCATTCCCTAAGGTAAACAAAAACAACAACGACACAGAAACACACTTAGAAAACATTCTCAGCTACTCTATTTGCTACTTACGGTATTTTGTAATAGATTGTGTGTAAAGTGAGAAGCCTAGCAGTGCACGGTTGTGAACAAAATAAAATAAAAACATGAGCTCGTTTTATTTTGGTGCTACTTGTAGTTTTATACTAAAACAGTTAGATTATTTGAACCCAATTTTCATGCGATGGCTTTTCACCCCTTGGAGTGACTAGTATCTAACTTTCCCCCACAATATCACCCCTGAATCACACAATAAGGTCATGCAAATAAAAGAAATGATCACTGACTAGAGAAGCTCTGGATTTTTAAACAAATTCTCCTTGTCAGCACCATAGGAAATGTATGGGGAGCAGTATGGAGAATATGTATACTGATGAACCTTTCACACCCCAACCTTGGTGTGCATGTTCCCCATACTGTTCTCTATGCATTTCGACAAGAAGAAGAATTCTTCTAACAATCAAGAGCTTCTTTATTAGTTAGCGATCATTTCCTTTATTCTCATTACCTTAACATTTGATACAGGGGTGATATTGTAAGGAGAAATTAGATGCTAGTCATTCGTAGGGGTCAAAGAGTTGAGGAACATGGGGGAGGGGGTCAGGAGAAATCAGATGCTAGTCACTCTTAGGGGTGAAGGAGTTGAGGAACATGGGGGGAGGGGGTCAAGAGAAATTAGATGCTAGTCACTCTTAGGGGTGAAGGAGTTGAGGAACATGGGGGGAGGGGGTCAGGAGAAATTAGATGCTAGTCACTCATAGGGGTCAAAGAGTTGAGGAACAAGGGGGGAGGGGGTCAGGAGAAATTAGATGCTAGTCACTCGTAGGGTAGGGGTCAAATAGTTGAGGAACATGGGGGAGGGGGTCAGGAGAAATTAGATGCTAGTCACTTGTAGGGGTCAAAGAGTTGAGGAACAAGGGGGAGGGGGTCAGGAGAAATAAGATGCAAGTCACTTGTAGGGTGGGGGTCAAAGAGTTGAGGAATATGGGGGGAGGGGGTCAGGAAAAATTAGATGCTAGTCACTCGTAGGGGTCAAAGAGTTGAGGAACATGGGGGGAGGGGGTCAGGAGAAATTAGATGCTAGTCACTCGTATGGGTTACAGGGTTAATAGAACACCAAATCCTCTTAACTAATTGACAAAAAAATAAAAATAATAAAAGGCACATGGAAGAAAAAGTCACTCATCTGATCTTCAATTGTTAAATACAATTTCATTTCAAGAAAAAATTAAACCTTTGACTCCAGTGAGTGACCAAGAAAGAATTTCTCCTTGGGAATAAACAAAAATATAAATAAGGGGATTACTGGTTGATCAAATACCAAATTCCCAGAACTATCATCATAAGAATTGTATAACAGATAGTAAGGTAAATTGTCAATGAGAATTTTGGATTAAAATGGTTAAGAAGTCTCACAAGAACCACAAACCTGCTGACAAGCTTAGTGCAACATTGGCCTGGAAATCAGCTTTTTCACATCTGTTAAAGTTCTCTGACAAGATAAGCAAGACTTTTCTACAGTATTTCTCGATGGCCTCGGCTGCAGTTTCCATAGGATCATTGCCACACAAAAAATCCCGGTAATCAATACAAACTTTTAAATTATAAGGTGGTGCCTCCAGTTTCTTGACCAGTTCATCAGCAAATGGTCTGTCAGGTTGGGCATATGCGATAAATACATCGTATCTGTCAGACACTGACAAAAATAAACCCATTAGTAATTATAGCAATGGGGTTCATGATTCATTGCACAAATATAACTACAATATGCTGCGAGGTGAACTGAGAAAAGCTGCCAGAGAGACAACTTCCCTCTCCTAAATTACCTGGCTCTATTTAATCGCTTTCACCATACTTACAATACTAAAAGGACTAAAATATACATATGAACAAGACACAGAAGAGAACGGAGGACAAGGGTGCGGGACACACAACAGAGCGAGGCTCTAACATTTTGTTGGAGAAAGAAGTTTAATCTAACTACCTGCCTAACAAGATGTGTGCAACAACGACAAAAACAACAAGTATCAGTTTTCTTGTACTTACTGGTTTTGGGTTTTTCTGCTGGAAAAAAAAAAAAGAAGACTTCATATTAATCGACTATGATGGTTTCATGAACCATCAATTTTTAGTTGACCCTTTACACCCTAACATCATGCATATTCTCCACACTGTTCTCTATACATTTTCTACAGTGCTGACAAAGAGAATTTATTTAACAATCAGGAGCTTTTCGAGTTCTTGATCGTTTTCTTTATTCTCAAGGCCTTAATGTGTGATTCAAGAGAGATAATGTAAGGAGAATTTGTATTCTTGTCCCTCTTGGTGGTTAAAGGGTTAATTAGAAGATCAGTGCCTGAGAGAAATTGATAACAGCGAGCTAAGAATTTTAGGTAACTTTTTAAGATATGGATTTGAAGTTAAGTGCTTTTGCTTTGCAAGAGTTTGGTTTTGAGTATCAATACATTTTTGAAATGATTTCTTTCTCTCTATCTACCTTGTTCCTTGCTCAGCTAAAAGGGTTAAGCTAAAAGCCATGAGTTTTAGTATTGAAGAAAAAAAATTTTTATCAGAGAATATGTTTTAATGTAAATATAAATTTCATCCGTGTTCCTCTTTAATTTCCAAGTGTATTCTTTTCATTTGACATCCAGTACTGAGGGCTATACTCAAACAGATAAGAAATCAATGAACTGAAATATCTTGATAAACAAATGAACATAAAGAATTATACCAGCTTGTCCTTGCTTCATCTCCAATTCCAACCTTATTTTTTCCTCTCGCTCTTCTGGAGTAGGTGTCTCCTCTATCCAAAACACAAACAAACAAACAAAATTGATTACAGTCACAAGCAATTATTCTTGAGGAGAATTAACAAGTAGAAACCAAAACATTTCTTACTCCATAGTTACAGATTATAACACAAATGGATTTTGAGATCCCAAGGAGAAATCAAGCCACTTGAAAATTGTCTGAATATGCTAAATATCTGACCGTGGAAGTCACTGTTCTGGTTTCAGAGCCAGACAGAAGTACCCAGTCAATAAACATCTTATTTTTGACCAATAAGTGACAAAAATTTTGAAATTACACTTGAACTAAATATTATGCAATCACATTCATTTGAGGGGCAAATGCTGGACAACTATACAAGAATCCACAGTAAAACTTTTCCTCCATTGCAAATTGCACATTATTTTTCATTTCCCTTTTATTCCGTGCCAATATCCACAATTAGAATTCACATTCTATAAGAAAATACAACAGAACTGTATGAGCGCATGACAAAATGACTTTTTGCACACTTGCTCACATCTGCCTATGTTGCCCTTCACACTTCACCTTTCTTTATAGTTTTTTGGAGGATTGCGTGAGGTAGGCTATATAGGTCACTAGTTAACCCTTTTATTACATCCATTTTGAAATCGCTGGTGATCCCTGTAATCTGATTGGCTCTAATTGGAGCGATTTATTCACAAATCGAAGCATTTTTTGCTCTAAATTGCATCATTTTACACTTGATTGAGTTTTTGACACATGATGTCAAAGTCTTTCTGTTTTGCATACAAAATAAGATGTAAAAGCATTTCTGGTTCCACTTTTTATTTAAAAAGCGGCTCAGTTCTACATCAATAAAATATTTGAATTGACCAAGACCTGTATTTGGGCTATTTCAAAATGGATGTAATAAAGTGGTAATTGGACCTCGTGTTGTGCAATTTTGGTGTGAAATCATACTTGTGATTTCAAATCAAACTCGCACTGCGCGCTTGTTTGATTTTGAAAGCACACGTATGATTTCAGACCAAACTGCACTCTACTCGGTTCAATTACCATGATTAATTCCTAAGAATGATTGTTAATTCTCCCTTCTGGCTCCTACACATTTCCTTGTCAATCAGCTATGAGAATTTGGTGTTAGATCAAGACAACAACTTCCACCCGATAAGTTTGAGTATTCTCATCATGTTTGCCTGACCATACTACAGCACAGGGTTTGATAGTCCCAGGCATGATAGACTTTCAAAAGAATTCGGGGGATACTCCTTCATTTAGCCTTAACAGGTTAGTGCACGTGCAGTGCAACAGGATGTGGTTTTATAGGGGTTTGATTGGCCCTTTCTGAACCAGAAGCGTGTAATAAGGCATCATACTGGTGATGTATAGATTCAATAATTTACTGATATGTTCTAGAAGCTTGCAACTGCTAACAAACACAATACATTTGAGGGGTTCGGAAGGAGTTCCATATAACCCCATACATCAATTATGCATTCATTTCATAAAGACTAAATATAAAGGTTTCTTTGCAACATTCTATGCATAATAAATGCATGGGGGTATATGGAACTCTTGCTGAGGGGTTCATTGCATTCATATAAATTTTGCATGTTTCTCATGGGTTGTAAGGATTTTGATCAATGTCACAAGGTTGCAGTATTCAGATTGCAGTGTAATTAAGGGAAGTGATAAATCTGTAGCCCGATCAATTTCACTTTCTGCATCAAATTTAGTAGATGACATTTTCTGTACACTTCGAAACGTCGAAGACGCCTCTCGAGTTGCTTGCTCAGATTGTAAAGTAACTCGCTCAAGTAAAGACTGTTTTGATTATAAGTTTAACATAGAGACACAGAAATCAATGGAATTGATGTATATCGGAACGGTAATTGTAACCATCGTTCGAAAGTTAAAGTGTGTTTGAGGGTGAGATAAACTTAAATGACAAAAACTGAAATAGCATAGGTCGTTGCTTATATATGGCGCTCCGTGGTTGCTTGACTAAATATAACACATACTAACAAATGGTATATCGAAGCGATTCACTTAAATCAAAGTACAGTTCAAGATGTTCTTATGTTTTCTTACTGATTCATAGGGTCTCCCGCTTTAGCCTTACGTACCAACGTATTTTTCAAGGTCTGTTTTCAAATCGAACCTCTCCATTTCTTCCAAAAACGTCAACAACTCTGAGATGGGCTTTCCCTTGCTCTCGTAATCAGAAATCAACTCTTTCACAGGATTATTCAAACATTCGTAGTACAGGATCGTTTCCTGCGAGTAACCCATCTTGTCAGCCAAAGTCTTCCAATCTCTTCCAAGTGCTGGCGGTAGCAGAAGCTTGTAAATTTGAAAATGCGCTTCGTAACTCAAATCTTTTACCAACTTTTCACCGCTCATGATTCCAGTCAGCGGAGGATAGTCATTCCATCGGCAGCTCGCTTAAGTAGCAATGGCGCCTCGCGGGTCGGAGATAAGTTGGAAAATATCACGCGCGATTACGCACTTCGCGTGGGGTCTGCACGTGGGCTTTTTTTCACTTCCTCTTCCGCCACTCTTTTGGAGAGGACTTCCTCAAACACAGGCAGCCCAAGCTCACTGCTAGAAAAGCGGACGTGACTCTTAACATGTTGCGCAACGTTTTATATTTACAAAGGTTTGTATGGAATGTTATCAGTTTGCCTTAAAAGAGAGAAAAAAATGTCTTGTTTTGAAATAAAATGGGCTTACCTTATTGCTTTGTTGTTTTCTTTGTTGATTCCGAGCGTCTCAGGCCATTTTGAAGAGTTTTCGGCGAGTTAGCGCTATGTTGGTGTTCCACGTGGTCTTTCTTTTAGCAGTTGAACACCAACATAGCGCTAACTCGCCGAAGACGCTTCAAAATGGCCTGAGACGCTCGGAATCAACAAAGCAAACAACAAAGCAATAAGGTAAGCCCATTTTATTTCAAAACAAGACATTTTTTTCTCTCCTTTAAGGCAAACCGATAACATCCCATACAAACCTTTATGATAAAACGTTGAGTCGCGTCCGCTTTTCTAGTAGCCTGTGCCTCAAATAACAAGTAGAATCGCATAGCTTAAAGTAAACACGCGCTCTGATTAGTCAATACGTCAACCGGAAGAGAGGGTATTTAGCGTGGAATCGCACTAACGCATAATGCGATATCGCTGACGTGAGTCGCGAGCAAAACTTACTGTTACGAACGTAAAAACGTAAATACAACTAGTTCTACGAAAATATGAACAAATATGAACAATTATAACATAACCAAAGTAAAGCGCGCGCTCTGATTGGTCAATTTAGCGTCCCCCATTTGCCCATGGGTGTACGCTGCTGACGTGAGCAAATGCAAAGACTATTTTTACGCGCACGCTTGTTTTTTCTGGTCACGTAAGATTTGTTAAATAAAAGGGAACTCTTTAGCTACAATGCATCAATGTTATGTTATAAAACAAATGGTAAACACCACACCGTGCACTATTGAGTTATGGATGCACTTGGGAGGTTTGTATGGGCAGCCGTCACCACCAAAAATACAAGGATGTCAAATAGATCAGTAACTACAAAGATGGTTTAAGGATCAGCTGCAGGATAGCATGGCTAATAAAGGAATGGCATGGCCAAATTATAAACAGTCTAGGTTTCCTTCATGAAATAGAACAGCCTAAACATAAATAGTTTAGCCAAATGATAAACGGTCTTGTTGCCCATGTCGAGTTGGAACATGAAATTGTGAAATGGACCAGCTAAATTGCAAATAGTCTAGCACTCATATGCAATACAGTACACAAACGGTGTAGCTTTGCGTCAAATTACTCAGGATAATATGGAGTAGCACAGCGTACGCACAAACGGTGTAGCTTTGGGTAAAATGGCTCAGCATAATGTCGAATGGTACATCGTACATACAAACAGTGTAGCCTTGCGTGAAAAGGCTCAGCGTAATGTGGAACGGTACAGCGTACACACAAATGGTGTAGCGTTGTGCGAAATGGCTCAGCGTAATGTCAAATAGTACGGCATAATGTCAAATGGTACAGCGCACATACAAACAGCGTAGCGTTGCGTGAAATAGCTCAGCGTAATGTGGAATGGTACAGCGTACACACAAACGATTTAGCGACGTAACGTTACACCATTCGTGTGTACGCTGTGCCATGCGACATCCCGCTGAGCCATTTCACGCAACGCTACACTGTTTGTATGTACGCTGTGCCATTCTACATTACGCTGTTCCATTTGCGGTTTGTATTTTTGGTGATTTCGGCAAGATAGCGATCTGCTGGGGGGCATGACGTCATCGAGTGTGAAGAATTGCGCGAAACCATCACATTGTGTGGTCGCTGTGTTAAAGAGCCTTCACTTCGCCTTGCCGTAAAGCAGAGCCAATTCGGTAAATTTCTCCTATTTTTTTCCCCAGCCGATATTGCTTTTATTTGTTTTCCTTCATGAAAGCGTTAATTAAAATAGCACTGAACAAGACTTTATTCTACCACGGTTTGCCGGCCTCCCGGTTTCCCACAGTTTGCACACGTTGGTGTGCCTGAATGTTTAAAGTGTTAAGTAGTGTTATGACGTGCGAGAAATGTCGAATGCCGAGCTCTCTTTTCTTTTCTGACTCGCGCTTACTTTTCAATGAGAGTTTAACTGCAAAGGCTCTTTGAACATTTCAAAAGTACGTGAGAAGTTGGATTTTGTGTGTACCATCATAGACGCCATGGTAAGAAAACTGATAGCCTTAATTTGTTTTGACATTTTTCAATCAAAGTGATATCGGAATGCGTTAATTGGTTTTCCGTACGATTAGAGTATTAAGGTAAGGGAAGACTGCTTACATTTATTATTTTAAAGAGGTGTATATTATATCACTTTTTTTATTTATTTTTTCCTGGGTGCGGTAATAGTAGAAATAATTTCTATTTAACGTTCATATATGTATAGTTGCAATATTCTATCGATTATATTAAGAAATCATCTTTTCACAATGGTAAAGGAAATAGAATTTCATAAAAAACAGGAAACACTATAAGTGAAAGGGATAAGAAGTATAATGATTAGATGTTATAATATCTGACTAAGAGTTAAAGGACTGGAATTTTTTCTTGAGATAATTTCAATTCTATTCTTAGATTTCAACTTGAATTTCGTTTCAAAAATCGGTTGCGTCTAATCCCAATGATATATCAATTTGTATGACGTAACTGAGTAGCTAACAAATATATTGTTACTGGTGTTGTTGTTGTTGTTGTAGTCCTGTTTTTGTTGTTGTTTCTCCCTAGCCCAGCTTGGGAATACCCTTACCCAGGAAGATAAATGCCCAATAGCCATGTTGGTTGAAGACTGCGTTCGTTTGTTGGTTGAAGACTGCGTTCGTTTGTTGGTATAACTAAGGGAATAGGTGGTGTTTACCATTTAAAAAGGGACGCTTCGATTACTATCAGCCTTTTAAATGAGCCCTAAAATACAAGCTTTCTACGTCTATCTTTTCTTAATACTTTATTGCTTAATGTATCTTAAAGGAAACAAGTTCGTTTGATACGACTATCTGTGGCCCTGTTTCTCTGCACTTGCTCAGAAAATGCTATCTAGCTATATAGAGTATAGTACGTAGCAAATAAAGACCACAACGAAATGTAAAGAGTGAACGAATCAAGCATCAGGCGAAAAACAAGCAATTGTGAATCAAGCAGTACGTTATTATCAGTTAAGTGTTGCAGTCATACAGAAAAAAGAACTCGTGAACTATATGTGCCCATCTGAAACTGGGTATGTTGAAAACTAGGCTAAAGCCTGAAACTAAGCCTGCATTGGAACTGACTTACACACAAGAATTTAAAACTGAACAAGGAGAACGCTGCATACAAAACTAAGCTCACATTCTAACTGAGCTATACTCGCATTTAAAACTGAACTAGGCATGGACAGCAAACAGAACTGATTAAGCTCATATGATATTTAAACTGGGTTATGCACACACAAACTAAGCTCGCATTGTAATTGAGTTGTGAGCTCATTTAAAACTTAACTTGATACACCCCAGAAACAAACAAAACTCGCATTGTAATATATGATTTATGTAAGCAGTTAAAACTGAACTTGTTTGATACAGTAAACAAAACTAAGCCCACGTTGTAGCTAAGTTTTACACACATTTAACTCAATTAAGGGTATATTAGAAACAATACTAAGTTTACATTATAACAGAGTAATGCCTACCTTTGAAACTGAACAAGGCGTAAACCGACGCAGCCCCTAAGAGTTTCTTTAGAAACTATCAGCCTTTATATCACACACAGACTGGAAACAGGCTAAAATCAAAATAAGTTATTTTCGCGCATATAGAACAGAACAAGGCTTTTACAGAAATGCAACTAAATTTTTTATGAATAAAGTCGTACGGGCATTTAAAACTGAACTAAGTTTAAACATGAATCAAATCTAAGATTACATTGTAACAAAGCTTTGCGCGATTTAAAACTCAATTAGTCAATTAGGCCTACACTAGAAAAAAGAGTAAGGTTCACATTCCAACAGAGTTTTTAAATGCAGTAAAAGCAGAACAAGGGGAACACTGGAAAAATTTTTGTCCCTTTCAGATTTGAATAAGGATTGATTGCTGATGCATGTTATGTTCTCTAAAGTAACACCTGAAGGAAATTTTTCACACCACAATAAGCGCTCGTAGTCGTTCAAACTACCTAATTATGTAAAGTGCACTTCATGGCGTGCACTTCATCACGAAAGAAAAACTTAAATTAACAACTGATCCGGATAAAAGGAAATTATAAACCTGATACTTACATTTTCTGTGCAATCAATCCCGTTTAGAAGATTAAGATGCTCTCATGATTTAACTTACATAAACATAACAAAATCCTTTCCACCGCACTTTTAATTGCTTAATATTTCAGCCATTTGGAAATGAAACTATTTCTTACAAAAATGAGCGTGTACGCTTGTTTTGTCGGTAAAGCGTGTTATATTTTAAATTAAAAAATACTGAGGGATAGTTTGTTCTTAAGCAATACCCAAATAGTTCCCTAAAACTTAATCTTTTACCAAAGAAAATGTTTCTCTAGAGCAAAAGAAGTAGAAATGAGTATTTACTACATAGAGGGTACTTGCTACGTTAAATGGGTATTTGCTACAGAGTGGTTTTTGTACAATAAAATCGTTTAATAGGGACATATAATTAAAAAAAACAGGTTTAACATGTTTTCTTTAACAAGCGCAGAACTTTCCAACCGAAAAAACGAATTTAAAGTAAAATATGATTTTATAAAGAAAAAAGATAATTGACCTTCTCAAAAAATTTTGAATTGTTAAGTCGAGTTGATACTATATGTGGGAACGCAGTTTTGCTCTAAAATTAAGATGGTGTGAAAAGTAAAATATTCCAGATGCCAGAGGGGTTTTACGGCAATAAAAAGAACTTGAAGACCTTTTAAGTCCGTCAAAATTTTTTATTTTCGTGATTTCTTCGATGCGTGTACCAAAGATTGATTGTTTGCTACGTTGGTTGTGTTTAGATTGATATACTAACTAAAGATTTCGTATTGGTCGGTAACTTTGAATAGAAGTATTATAAGTGAAAAATAGACTGATATATTCCACAGTAAAACGGGAAAACATTGGAAAATTTTATATCAAAAAAAGAAGAGGAGAGAAGGTAGCAGATACTCAGCCATGAATCTGGAGAGAGGGAGACAAAGACAGAGACAGAGAGGGTGGGGGAGGGAAACACTCACCCCACGGGCCTTCCTTGATCTCACCTTCGACCCCACCCCTCTGCCAAACACGGACAGATACTGACTCATCCCATTCACGTTCAAATAAATATATATATATATTTTTTGTTTGTTTGTTTTTTTCTACTAGTTTATAAGAATGACAAATAAAGAGACCAGCTTAGAAGTTACAATATATTATTTTTCATTTTTTAGGTCTTTTATCATGATACCCATTCATTTCAATTCTCATGACCTTTCCTTTCCAAGTTACAGCAACATAAATATCCACGAAACACCGCATCAATTCTTAGTTACCACGACCGGGAAGAAGCTGAAATGTTCATCTTCAGAGGTCACAGAACGCAAAAATGAAAAGTGAAAATATCAACTGCATAAAAGCTTTTCTGAACACAACGCTTGGCTTTCAAAATCACTCTAGTCACATTTCACCGGTGGAAATAGTACACATGAATACCAGTTTCCGGGACAACATGTCTTCTTTCATTAGTTGTAATGCGCAAATCTGGCTTTCGGCGAATGTCCGGTGCGTTTTCGGGAAACTGCTCATGAAATCTTCGATGAGCTTCAGTTTTACTCCAGTTGTCTTGCAATTCCAGAAGTGCTGAACTGGGCCTATGATTTTCTTTAAGCTTGGCTGATCGGAACCACTTCGGGTACAAGTCGTCGCTACTGGTCGAACCTGTCTTCGTTTG
Organism: Stylophora pistillata; assembly: GCF_964205215.1. NCBI lineage: Eukaryota > Metazoa > Cnidaria > Anthozoa > Scleractinia > Pocilloporidae > Stylophora > Stylophora pistillata. Next base: position 22,265,279 of record NC_142530.1, read on the forward strand.
CTCGGGAACTTGACTCGGCATGTTGTTCAGTATGGGGGGAGCTGCGCGCTTGACACTCGCAGGGGCGGTGACAGGTCGTGAAAGCTCACTGAAATACTTTGAATTCTCGTTATTTGTAATGGAAGAGTAATATAAGTGGGGGTGAGCCCGAGCAAAGGCATGCACGTCGGAATATTCCCCGCTGGGATTAATCAGACTATTCTGCAGATATCCATCGCTGAACTTAGGACCAGTGGTCAGATCTAAGATTTCTTCATTTACAAAGCAATTTCCGTGAGTCCTTTTGAGAGACTTTTCCCGGGCTTCTTCTTCTCCTTCATCTTCACTATCTGTCATCCAAAGTTCAGTGCCATGGCCTACAACGACCTTTTTCTTCTTCTTGGTTTTCTTTCTCACTTCAGTGTGGCGTCCCTCTAGAGGCCGCGGTGGGGCGAATTCATTCCTGAAATGCTCTCTCTGTGCGAGAAAAGGTAAAGGTAACGACAGTCAGATTAGTGTAGGTAATCGCATCGGGCCGAGTAAGATTAAGGATTAATATCACGCGTGTTTTCGGAAGTTGCTGAAATTGCCCGAGTCGCGTAGCGACTCGGGCAATTTCTGCAACTTCCAAAAACACAAGTGATATTAATCCTTAATTTTACGAGGAACGATGTGATTACTTGTTTATAATATAAGGGGCAAAATGTTTTCTTACTGATCTCGCGCAAAACAGGGTGTCATTGTTACAAAACAAACAGAAATTTCTTTACCTTGGCAGCCGTTGCTAAGCGATTTTCAGCCAATCATTTTCAAGTAATTTTGCCCGGGGCAATTACAAAAATTAAGAAAAAATGCCCTCTGTCTTGACCAATCACAATTCAGTAATTTTTCCCCTTATATGATAAGATCAGTAATACAAGCATTTTTTTGGCAAGCTCTCCACAAAAAAGCGACTAACTAAACTTCTGCTCGAATTATCAACAAATTACCGGAAAAACAATGATGAGAATAAACTACAGTACCAACTGGGACTATGAGTAGAGCAATCTTCGCAGTAACGAACACTACTTAAGCAGTGGTGAAAATGAGGCCTGAAAAAAAAATTCAGGCCTGTACATGATTCGAAACCATGACCCCTACGATACCGGTGCAGCGCTCTACCAACTGAGCTAACAAGCCAACTGGGAGCTGGTCTTTATGTTGGTTCGTAATAAACTCGTGAAGTGATGAGTCAACGTTTGTGAATATATGAAAGTCATATATATGACATCATAGTTTAGGAACTAGAAGAGAGAGTTGGTAAAAATATCTTGGACAAAAAAGAACAAGCGGTTTACGGATTTGAGGGAAAAAAAAAGGAATTTCCAACATCCACATTTTTAGTGGTGAAGGGGGGGGGGGATTTCCTAACCCAAAGATTGACAGAAAACATGGGGGTGAAAAGAAAAAAAAACAGCATAAAACTAACCAGGGTATCGTTCTCTCCTCTGCAAACACGGTCGAAATTATCCAATTGAAGGATATTCTGTGGTCCATTGCCTGTAAACTGCTGTTGGTAATGTGTTTGCCAGAAGCTCTGCTGAACATTGTACAAGGCGTTCGCAGTCCGGGGGGTCACTGCCAGGGAGTCTCTGTCGGGGGTGTTTGGCACTACTGAAGTAGGAGGGATGGGGTAGTAAACTTGTCTCTGTAATTCCGGGCCCTTGACCAACTTTGAAATAGGAAAAAGTGAATACGAGAACGAAAAAGAGATGACTGATAAGAAACGATGTTTAAGACTGTTTGAATCGTTCAAAAATACCACAAGTGTTGACCATGCCGCCTACAATATATAGACAAGTTCAAAATACTACTCCCTCTCGCCCAATAAACAACATATCACGACGTCTTGATTACAAAGCAAACGTTAGACGTATTTCCGGTTTTCCCTTCCCTTTCAGATACTAGGCGAAAACCCAAAATACATAAGCGTCCACGGGCAAAGCAGCCGTTCACACGGGACAATTATTAACACATCAATGACATAAAGGCCCTTGCATTCAGGTTATGTTGCCCTTTCTGAATCACTTCAGAAACCTGCAACACGTTGCTACAACAAAGGGTTTCGTTTAGAATCTTTTTTGCGCCTTACAACACCTTATTTGTTCCTGACATGAGAAATATGCGTTAGAAGTCGGATCGTGTAACTTTATCTTTATACTCTTGTCCTTGTGAAAAGAGAGTAACGCTAACTTCGTGTTACGAATTTTGCCAACGAACTCAAACCAATATCATTAGCAGCCAGGGCCATACCCTGTACCAAACGGTCATAGGGAGTCTATTTATTACTCTCTACTTTACCTGAAGAAGGTTGTGTTCTGGCCAGGTTAAAGGTTTCCTCTCGGACTCTCTCTGTATCGATACCAACTCCCTTCGGTCAAAATGACCCTTGGTTTTCTCAAGTATGCTGGGGTCTGGTGCCGAAGCTGGGGCTGTTGGAGGGAGGGTAGGGTGAAGAGTAACAGCTTGTTTTCCCTTTTTGATGTCATCGGGGGACTCAAGCGACGGGAATACCTGGAACTTAGGCATGTGAGATGTGTAAGGGTGCTCTGATGGAAATCCTAAAGGAATTTGGATTTTCCTGGTGGGAGCAAGACAAACGTGAATAACATAACATTGTGAGGTCAAGTGGCCCTTATAACGCACCTCAATCTGGTTCCCATAATAACACGCGACTAGGAGTAATAATAATAATAATAATAATAATAATAATAATAATAATAAGGATTTCTATAGCACCATATCCTATAGCTCATGGCGCTTTGGGGGAATTTGGCCAGACTGCATTAGGCAGTTTACAATTTTTGAAGGGAGTTTTTGCAGATGCCCCCAATATCAGAATCAAGGCCAGACCACAACATCGGGAGCTACGTTCCCAACTCTTTACGATAAGTGTGTGGGTTCTTTAACGTCTCCTGCTTAACAGTACAGAGAAGATGCAAGAGACAGGGTCTACGGTTTTTCGTCGTTAACCGAGAAGAATACCGTGCTATTCCTTCAAGGCAATATATCAGTAAACCCTTAAATCTATCTAGTTCCCTAACAGTACCAGTCTTTCCTCCAAAGTGGAGAAAAGCACCCAGAGAGTTAGGTGTTCTGCCCAAGATCCGGCCAGGCCTTGAACCCAAATCTCTCGCAAACAGAGTCCTGTGCGCTACCTACCAGGCCAATGCGTACTGTATGTAACTGACGAATGTTATCCTTACCGGTGTATGACCCATGCGTTTAGCGCGCGGAACGCGAATTGAGAAGGGAAAACGAGGATCCGGGACTTAGCGTAAGGATCGAGAAGACAAAGTTTGGTAACAAAGGTAAGTAATAGATATCCCTTTGATATGTTGGACGGGTTTGGTAAACTATTTATAAGCCCGCAAAACGGCTTCAAAAACTAACGCAATTCAAAAGCAAAATAAGTCTATTACATAATGTTGTTCAATATTGTAGTTTTAACTAACAATTTAAAAGAAAAAAGGAATAATTCGAACATTCATTCATCCATATCAGAACCAATAGCGATAAACGGCAAATTTTGGGGAAAAAAACTTTTAACTTTAATGGAATGTGAAGTAGAGACCGCATGGACTTGCATTACGTTTGCTTACCGCATTTCTAACTTTTCCGGATTTGGAACCCTGCAGAAAAACACAACAGATATTTACATCTTAGAAGGGTCGTTATTGGGTAACCTAACGCAGTTCATACGATACTTCGTCACGATCGCGTTTTTGCAAAAGTCACATAATCCTTGTAACTGACGCAATAAAGCAGCGAGCGACCTTTATTAGAACTATCACAGAGACGTATATTTACTTTAATTTAAGCCTTCTGTTTGTGAATTTGCTAATACGCGCGCTACCTTCGTTTCTATAAAGTTGTACCGTATCGCAAGCGCTCACGAAAGCGCCGCGACAGCCAGCAAGCTGTTTAAAGGGTCGTTTAAAGGTTAAGTTGTTTTCTTGTCATACCAGTTGACGCAAGATCTTTCAATGGAAAGCGAAGTTTTAGCCGCCGTGCTTAAACCCTTTTTCTAGTGATAGCGGCACCAAGGTAAATATTTTTACGCCTTTTTAGTTTATTTAATTAAGCAATTTGTATCCTTCTTTCTTTCTTTGTGATTTATCGTTTTGTAAAGTAAGTTGACTTAAAAAAAGTTGCTTACGACATCGTTGTACCGTTAATTGTAAATCGTTATTTTAACTTTGTCTTGTAACTTTTGAGTCGCATGAAATGTATTTATATCCGATTATTTACACAATCTCATTTGTACTTTGTTTGTACTTTTATTTTAGTTCTCACAGTGTTCGTTTAGCAAAGTAAGAGGTAGAATAAATTTTATGAACATCAGTTTGTGAACGTGTGATCACTGGAGTAATAATCCTTTCACGTTTATAACATTTCAGACGCCACGTAACTACGGCTATGGTAGGACTCAAATTAAAGTTTTCATATCAAAGATAGATATAACAATTAAGAAAGACTAGTTAGGGAGATAAACCTGCATTCGTTATACAACAATTTTAAAGAGTAGTTAAACAGGAACCTAAAAGAGGATAATACTTGAGTAAACCTTGAATACCCAGTACAATCTACAAAATACCATCGTGGGGATCTCCCCAAAAAGTCCTACCCTATTTAATACTATCCAGCTGCATTTAATATTGTCTACAAAACGCGAATTGAATATTAAAAATAAAATTGCGAAAAAGAAAAAAAAAACTCCACTGATTACACAAGGGCCATAAAAATAAGTATCAGCAGCAGCACAGAAGTAGCCGTTCGTGCCATGTTTTTTGTCAAAGAGCTTTTGTTGTCATTCGAAGATTACTTTAGTCTGTTTTAGTTTCCTTAGTTTTTCCTACCACGAGAACGGCAAAAGAAACGTGGACCCAAGGAACGAGAATAACTAGAAAACGACTGTTCCCGCGTTTTAAGGAGGCTCGAAAGGGTTTTCCACAATTAACAGCAAGTGCCAATCAGTAAAAGATATCAGGACTGTCAAACTTATCATCAGGATAATGACTTGACATATGCATAACACTGTGTTAGGGAAATCTTTTAAGGGGGTTCGTCAGGCATCATCTGTTGCCATGGCAACAGCGCATTACTCCAAAAAGACCTTCTATAACTTAGTTTTTGAAAGATATCTCAAAAACTAAGTCGGTGACCTAGTATTTTTTTTCAAATTTCTTAAACATCATCATATTCTCTATCTGTATATGTGATATAAAAAAAAACTATCTAGTAGAACTTGAATTATTTAGGAAAATGCTGTTTTAATATGTAAAAAAATTTCCACGAGATAATTTTTTTTTTAAATTTTCTTCAGGAACGCGTAATGATGAAAGTAATTTGGACCCAAAAAATCAGGGTAGGTCACCGAACTAATTTTAGAGATATTAGTTCATCAACTTAGCAAGCTTTATTTCCGGTTTTCGTAATTTTAGCTCACAGTTTGACATCCGGTCACGCGTTTTAACCGATACCGCTGACTCAACGGCTCATCTTCGCGAGGACGAGTGCGCGTCCGCGCGATCAATCGATGTCTGCAGCGCAACCCGAAAGAAAAGGTGTTCGTTCTGAAAATGGACTCAACTTCCTTTGTGGTTTTACACATTCCTGAAAAAAAAAATTATCATTTGAGTCTCATACTGCTTACCATTACGACTGTTGAAAATGTGAAAGTATTTCGGAGAGAATTCTCTTGTTTGATGTCACTCTTGCGGAATTCGACTTACGGCGACCTGAAGAGGATTTTGCTGTTGGCGCCAATGCAAGTACACCGTACAGGCCATTGATGTTGAATTTCTCGTACAGAGATTGTAGTTTACGATAAAAAAGACCAGCATCTGCCAGCTTCTGGACAATGCTTGAGGAAAGATTGAGCTTTCCATCAAACGTCAGGATGGTGGCTTTACGTCGTTCTAAGATGGCTTCATCGAAGGCCTCATTCGCCGATACACATTTACCATGATTGACCACTTGTTCACCATTGATTTGCAGAGGACCTGTGAAAAGAATTTTCCTGAGGGCTTTGACGTCTTCCAGAGCGTCATGAGCTTCAAACTTAGCAGAAAACAGGGTTTCGTAAACGTCACTCAATTTGTTTGTCGCTGATTTCAGAGGGCTGTTAGGCTGTCTTCGGAGGGCCTTCAGTAAGGGTAAACTATCAGCAAATAGCACTTTCATTTTGGTCAAAGTACACGTAAAGGTCGGGCCTGCACTAAGGAGAAGTCTTGGCGTGTCAAAAACAGAAGCATTGTGACCTAAGAGGACCAAGTAATCGACGGAATTTGAAGCACAAACATCTAAAAATTGCAGGAATGATTGAAGGCAGGTTTGTAAGGGTTTGGCTGGGACTGGCTTTCCAGATTTGCATAAAATTCTTTGATCCCCAGAAAACCTTATAGTAATATTATGAACAGCAGTTGCAGAACTGGATATGGAGCGTGCAGGAAGAATATATTCTGAGAATGATTGATCTCCATCATCAGTAATGGCTGAAAGTTGGAGAAGTTCAGTCCTTTTTGTTGTTGAACTTGTTTCAGTATCAAACAAGATGAATTTGTAGGTTTTCTGGGGATCAAAGAGTATTTCTTTTAATAGAGGCCTGACGTCAGAAGGAGGTATCAGTTGTTCATATTCCTTTAGTTCAGTTTTGCAAGTGTTCTTGTTTACTTTCTGCAGAATTTTGTAGTCATGGGTGTGTCCACAAACCTTGGGGTCAAAGTTAAGGCCAATGTCATGTTTGTAGCTCAGTCCTTCCCTGTTTTCATTCCTGACAGTCGATTGAAATCTGTTTAAGTGAAGCTGCCTTCTCCTAACTTTGAACTTTTTGGTAGATTTTCTTTGTTTGGTAGCTGTTGCTATCTTATCTTGGGTTTCTTGGTAGCTTGTGCAGTTGGGCCCAGGGTTTATTCCAGTTTTAATTAATGCTTTGCACACAAATTTGTGGCCTTCGTTGTGCTGAACGACTCCACAGGCTGTTCTAAAATCACTACTCTCACTTCCTCCGTAGTGTCTGACTTTCAGGTTTTTGGAGCCAATGGTTCCATTTAGAGACTCATTTCGCTGCGAGTCCAGGCAGGGGGCTAATTTTGTGACAACTGTTGGGGAGGCGTACTCTGAGAAAAGATCATGCAATGCTTGTTGAAGGTTGCTCCCATGCAAATCCTTCCCATAGGGTAATTCATGGTGGATATATTCTGTTGGGTTTTGTTTATATCTACTCCATGAGGGATTGCAGTTTTTGTGGTCACCAAAGGCATGTGGTACAATCCATTGAATTGCTATGGCAAGTTCTGCAAGTTGGTTTTTGTGTTGGTGAACGCCGTAGGAAAAGCACTTGACTAGATAATTAACCACTTTTTGTGGGAGAACAGATGAATCTGGAAATTTTTGACGCTGGCTTAAGTTGTAGAGCCTGGTATTAAGTGACCGTTTAGTGTGGATGAAATCAGAAATTTTTTCAAGGCCATAGGGAACATTTGTTTTGAGGTAGGAAAAAGTTGTGGAATCATCATCACTAATGTACTGGTCATACTTAATCCCTCTTGCTGGAGCACGTTGAAATAGTTGACAGGCTACACTTGACTCCATAATCTTTGCAGATCCAGTATGGTTCTTTCGGCAGTCATGTGATGTAGGCTTATCTGGTTTTCTGGATGCAGCACAGGTTCTGCAGGTTTTATTTCTGGTGGCAAAATCCAAGACTTTCCCAGTTTTAACTCCAAGTACTGCCCCATAACCTGTTGATGAATTATGGGCCTTTCCCCTTTTCTGCCACCCCATGTCATATGAGCACATCACTCCAACTAAATTCTCAGAATCGCATTTAGTACCAGCTGCTATTGCCATCTCCCTTTCCTTGCAGCAATTCTCAAGACAACTCTCACTCGCTATACTTTCAACTGCTTTTCCAATCTCTCTTTCTCTGACCTTGAATGTTACATGGTTAACTGTTTGAATATCTAAACAGGACAAAAGTGAATTTACATGTGTATGGCCTATGCCAGCATTCAAAGCTCCAAGAGCAAGCCTGGTGTTCACATCATGTGCCAATGGTCCCCGTTTTCCATTTCTGTGTTGCATTGATGTCAACAGAGAATTTGAACAACCACAGTGGTGACATTTAATAACAAAGAGGCTGGCCACTCCCTTCCTAATTTCTCTCAAAAGGTTTTTCCATGTAAGTGGACCTTGAGAAAATACAAAAGCAAATTATAAGAGGCACTGAATGAGTGATTCATTGTGTCAACATTAACCCCTCTGGAACAAATAATTGTGTAAATTTGGGTTAATGGTGCAATTTTGCTAAGGAATGTATGCTTCAGTTGTAATTTTTACCAGGTTTTTGGCTTGATACTATTTATTGTCACTGTCATAGCCATGAACTTCCATCATCCGTTTAATATGGGAAAAAAATAAATTTACAATCCTTTCCTAACCATTGCGAGGTGGCTTTCACTTCCTAGTTGTAATTTGTAGTTTATCTTCGGAAATAAAAACAATGTTTTTTTTCACAAGTTTAGGATAAATATCTTATTTTAATTATACCGTCTGTGGTTTAATAAAAATAAGGTCTCATTCACGTTTTTTTCGATCTTTGGTTGCATGAAAAATACGTTTACCTTTATGACAATATTTACACTCCTCCATTTCCTTCATAAAACTGTCCATATTCACTATCCTGGATCCGGCAACAATTATTTCATTTTCCTTTTCCTCTTCCTGTGCGTAGTTTAGGAATGTTCTTGGTTATTTAATTTTATTTTAATAGGAGTTAAACTCAATAAGAAACAAATCTCAACATTTGGAAGTGCCCTCTTAAATCTTTCACTTCATAAGTAGGACTTACCAAGCGCAGTCGTCGCGTCTTTGATGGTGCGCTGTCAACTTCGCAATCCTCCTTCAGCTCTTTAAATAAATGTTTTCTACCCGTTTTGGCAAGAGCCCTGCCGCCCAAACTTCTTCCTACTCGCTTCTGAGAGGTAAACTTTCCATTTTTGTTTCTTAAAAAATTACTTTCATCAGAAACAGTCGAGGTACCCGGTAATTTTGGTACGCTCGTGGCGGCCATGTTTGTTTACAACTTGCCTGCAGATGCGATCGCGCGCGCCATCGCTTATTTCTCTCGCGAGTAATTTGCTTGCGTGTATCTTCGAATCCATTCTCCGCGCGGTCAAAAAAACCCTTTCGAGCCTCCTTAACTGTGATTACTCAGCAAGACGAGCGAAGCTTGGGAAAGAGACGGGAAGTCTAAGCGTTGCGGCCAGTAACGTTATGACTTCCCCCGCCATTTTTGTCACATTTCTCTTTGGACTCTCTTAAAAAACATTGAAGTAAAGTTGTCTTTTTACAAGTAAACCGTTGATAAAGCACATAGCGAGGTGGAGACTCTTTTGACATTTGAATCGTTTGAGACGATGAGTCCGTACCTCCACTAACAGCAAAGATGCAAATAATTGCACGTGTCACGGGCAGGCAGACACAACATTTGAAGACTTGAGTCGCGGCAAACCGCAAAGTGCATACAGTATAAAATTTGAAAACAGTTTGAAAGAAAATGTTCCATACTGTCTCTAGAGAAAGTTTTCAACCTTTCTGTAGAAAAGGAAAAAAGACTTAACTCCCTAACTATACCTGTAGAGCACATGGCATAAATACAAAAGCTGGAGAAAATTAGCATAAGTGAGTTTTGAGAGCCGTTCACAAAAGATAATTCGAGACAAAGGTGATATTGTTGGCTCCGAAGGGTGTTGTGATTACTTTGCAGGTGATTAAGTGCAAATGTCATTTACATATTCCTCTTATTTCCCATTCGGAATTTGAAGAACCTTGTTGTAAGCAGCGACGCTCTAGCTTGCGTGACAGGGAAGCACACAAAGTAACGGATCACGTTTTTATGGATCTTGACGACACGATATAAGATCATATACAAGCCTAATTACTGATCGAGCTATAGAACAAGCATAATTTACATTCAACATAGACTATAAACAACCCGAAAACTCTCTAAGTAAGCTTTTATAATCGTTCCACTTTCGCTAAATTCGCCTTGCAACAGGTCAATGGCCATATTCGGCTTTTGAAAATGTTGCCATGGAAACGTACTTCCAAAAGACCAACCAGAAGACGTCCAACAGAGCTAATCTACGTGTCGCTAAGATTCTGGGAGTGCCTTGATCAGTCGACACTCCACGGGAACTGTATTCTTGGTACGCAAGTGCAGTGCTGTGATTAAACATGGCGGTAAACTCCGAAGATTCCAGCCACGATCTGTACGCGGTTCAACTTTACGACCCAGAGTACCTGAGGCCGCGCACGACGGAGGAGCATGGCTTACATCTGCCTGAGAAGAACACGTTTACAATCCACGTCGATCCAAACATGTTAGACGACAATAAAGAATATTCAGTGCCCAAACGCCTGGAACACCTCGAGCAACGCCTACACGGAGGCAAACGCAGGGAAAAGCGAGGAACCTTCCGCAAGGAAAATTTACTGCTCGTCGACTTGGAGAGAACCAACGCGCTCAGTGAGTTGATCACAGGAGAGATACCCGTATTTGCTCTAAAAACTTACAAAGAAGAAGGCGAGAAACGCTACATGGAATTCTCACTGACCAAGAATGCTTCAGACAATTTGAGGCAAAATGATCAACAAAGGAGGTTGGAAGTAGCCATGAAAATCGCATTCGCCAACTACCTACACTGGAGCCGTGTCTACGAGGAAATCGAAAGCAAAACCGAGAAATCCGCGCTGGAGATCGAACGACAAGAAGATTTGGAGGAGTACCTTCGCAATCCGCTCGAGTGCAAGGGCATTGTTTACTGCTACCTCGTGATTGATGAATCACAAACGGCGGATAAAAAATACCAGTTCTACATCGGCAAAGCTGAGGGAGAATTCACTAAGAAGATCAAGGAACATAACACGTCCGGTAACAAGCCGCTATTGGAACTGTCATTGCAAGACAAGGCGCTTTGGCCGCCAGAAGATCAACACCTAAAACGAAAATTTAAAGAATCGTTGCCGAAATCGCCCAAGAAAGACGCAAAGAAAAGCGATGACATCCACGTACCTAAGATTGACTATGAGCCAAAAGTTGTGGTGATCACTTTGGACTTTGGCTACACGGAGAAACTTGCCGAACGATTCAAGAGCTCGATCGACGCGGAGGACACAACCGAAAAGCTTGCCCAGAGTTACGCGCAATACTTTGCTGCCAAGAGCCCCATTGGACTAAACGGCTGACATTACAGCTTTTGAACATGTGATTACCAGTAGTAGTAAGTTAAATTAAATAATGCACCAGGATTTTTTTGTAATCACTGCTTTAGGACAATACGGCAAGACCGTAAGTACTACGTATAGTACAGGCTTCGTGATAAGATGTTAGCACCAAGACGGAAAAAAAAGTCAGGGATGAGATTTGATCTAGATTTGTTATGAATCTGGTACGATTTTGCCCAGATGTGATGTGATGTATGTAGCATCTATGGGATAACACGAGCTCTTGGTATTCAAGAAGGCGTTATCACACACATCTGGAGCATTCGATTCATTCCGAACGTTTCTTCAAGACTTAATTGTCCGCAAGAACCTAAACAACATTACTGGTGCTAACTGACTGTATGTTTTCAAAAAGCAGTGGATTGATAATGAATTAAACGACTGCGGCAAAGACATTTTCAAACCGCAAGGTGGAAGTGGTAGAGTTCTCACGAAAGTTACAGATCTTTTTGAAGGCAATACAAAAATGTTTTAAAAATTCAAATGTTCTTGGATGTTTACAATCGTTTCGGCCTCCATTGAAAGAGACAGCATTTTCTCGAATAAACTTTTACCACGGCATAATCAATATAAGCCCCGCTAGTATGTGCACATTTAAATTAATAAAACTATCTAGGTAAATAATATCGAGACGTGAAAAGACTTAGGTTTGGTGAGGATATTCTATTCAGTGCGTGACAAAGGAAATCGTATCTGTCTCCACTTTAATCGTTTAGTGTTCGAGTGTTGTGTCAAGAAACGCTATCTGCCATCGCTTCTTGTTATTCATGTAAATTAGTTGAAGGGAGAAACAATTCGTCTCGACATCAAAAGACTGGGTGTTTTTTTTTTTTTTTTTTAAGTTGAATTTTATGGAAAGCAAATTAAAGAAACGACTCTTTACAAAGAAGGATGTAAAGATGTAGATGAAAGAATGGTTTGTTCTTACTGCAGCAGTTCGGATAAAATATAAAAGCCACATGTGTATAAATGATATTCTTAAGGTTTCGCATTGATTCAATAGCCCCTAATTGCATATTCTCGTGACTAAATGTTCCAGGGCAATATTTTGTAACCTTTTTATCATCATCAAACAAGCAGTGAAATTGGAATCGGTAGATCAGATTACTGTAATACCTGGTAACGCTTGAATGATGCGCTTATCTGTTTAACACCCCATTTTAGGGCTCTATTCCTCGATAAGTTTTCAAGTGGACCACAGAAGTCCACCGAGACGGTGCCGCGATGAAAATGCAAATTTACAGCCGCGAAATGTAAACAAGCAACACGCCCCCATTGTTGAAGCTGCATTTGAAAATTTAATCCTTTTTATTCCTAATCACTGTTTTGATTCTACCGAGTTGATCTGCATAGTGACTGATATCACACAAGTCTTCCATGATTCACAAAATGTCTCTAACAACGAGTATACCCTTCGAGTGTACCCTTGGCAAACCAAAGCAGAGCTTTCGCCAAAACAAACAACTGGGAAAATCCTAAAATAAACAAATTTACGGTTTATGTGTTTTAAACCCTATTCTCGATTTGTGTTCTCTACTAATGAAATGACTGTGGGACGTGAAGCAAACTAATCTTATTAATTCATTGGTGAAGAAAATTCGAGAAATAATAAGATAGATTCGATAACTGGTGGTTTTTGCCACAATAGCTATTAATGCGACAAACACAATTAATTCTATACTCACAGTTCATCATTTCTTCTTAGGTTGCTTTTCTTCAATAGCGTAAGATCATAATACTGCTCTATAGGCACACCGCTGAAAGACAATCAGATTACTGTTGTTACTTAAGAAAAATGAGGAATTACACATTGTAAACCGGAAGTATTGATGTAAGGATTGAAACAAAAACAAGAAACCCAATTGTTCCTCACAGGAAAACGACTGTGACAAAGAGTAAGAATATTCAGATGGGGAAAATAAGCAACTTTTGCATAACTTTGTGAAGAAATGTGCGCGGTAGATTGCGAGAAAAAAGATCCCGCGGATTTCTATCCATAGACTCATTTCATTCTACAACAATTCAGTCGAACAAGAGGTCAACCACCATATTAATAAAGAGAAGTGACTTTCATTTTCCCTTATTTTTCTTTTTTCTTTTGGCTTGTGCCAGCCAGTTGGGCTAAATTTCCAAGGACGATTCAAGGTTCCCTACATAGTGCATGCTCATTCATCAAAGACCAACTTAATTTAATTTAATTTAGTCCATTTTCACTGCATTAAGTTTTTGCAGTGGGGAAGGACTAGAAAGGAACATAGGAACCATTCGTGCTAGTCCACCCTCCCACCCATCCCACTCCAGGGGAGGACATCCATCACACATAATCTCGTGTGTGGGAAATTAACGTCTCCTACCCCAACCCTGCAGGAGACGGGACCTCCATTTATTCGTCCCTATCCGAGAAGACTAGAATATCTAACCATTTCTTGATATTATAGAAAGGTAGCAAATTCTTCTCAATTATTTTAAGACCTTGTGTATTGGTCCGGCCGGGGCGGACTTACTAAAGTGATGCACTTAATAAAACGAATTGTTTTATTAAGTGCATCACTATAGTGCACTATGCATCAAAAAACTTCTGCCTCCGTCATTTCACCTAACTTATGCCAGACTCTCAGTCAATGGACCAATCGAAGAAGCGGGCACAGAGTAAAGGGCCAACACACGCCAATATTGCAATTGTCATGGAAACAGCTGTGTCTCGTTCAGCATTTTTCTTCGTGCTCCCACGCATTTTGCCAACACCCTTTTTCACGCGCCCACTTTTTCGCTCGTCTCCACTTACTTAGAGCCTTAGCCTACAGTGCCGGCGTATTTTGGGCGCACGAGTGCACATTTTCGTATTAGGCCGCCATCTTAGATTTGGTAACTGTGGAGGATTGGGGCGAGGAAATATTTGCCGAGGGAGTAGGTGTTAAGTGGAAAAATGGGCAACGGGGGAAAAGGAAGGGAAGGATTTTTTCCTCCCTCTCCCCCGTTGCTCATTTTTCCACTTAACACCTACTCCCTCGGCAAATATTTCCTCGCCCCAATCCTCCACAGTTACCAAATCCAAGATGGCGGCCTAATACGAAAATGTGCACTCGTGCGCCCAAGATACGCCGGCACTGCAGGCTATTAGAGCCTGGAAAAAGCTACATTTCATCACCCTTATGACCACTATCTCATAACGTCTGGAATTTTAATATGAACAACTTGGGTTTACATTTTTCCCGACTTTCCCAATCAGACTTGAGCAGGAGACAACATCGAGACATAATTTTTTTGTAACAAAGCCAAAATACACATGGAAACTTTTCACTTTTCTAGAGTCGCGTTTCAACATGACCTGCACGTTTGTTGACAATAAAACAATCAAAACAATAAAAAAAAAACCCAGATGACCATACCAAACGACTAAGACTAAGTCACTTCGCTGACGACGAAAAAGAGAAACCCAGTAGAAGAATATTTATGATGGAAGTCGGGCTTGACGCATGGAACCTGAATTAATTAATTTAGGGTCCTGTAATTTCAAACAACAAGGATAAAATCGACTGAAAATAAACAAAATGTCTAACAGCACTCCAGTTCTATGTTTTCAGTTATCAAATAAATCCGATCAACTCAAAAGCTTTCGTTTTGAAGTAGTAATTCCGGAAATAAAGCTATTGAAATCTCCTTCTCTTTGTGGAGTTGAAAATGCTCCAAATTAAAGTAATTTTAGCGCCTTTTTTCAGAAACTAATCACTAACCTCGGTTGAAATTAAAATTGCTTAAACGAATTTCTGAGAGTTGCACAGCTTAACTACAAGGACTTTTTCGTCCTTATTTCGAAAAAAGGCACGTGCAAATTCCTAGCTAGACATGTTTGGGTTGAACTTTGTATTTGCTATCGTTCCCATATTTTTCTGAGAACAAAACCGAGGAAGTTAGACAAAACATCATGCTCAACATAATAAGACTCTGCTTTTAATGAGACTAAACGGTCAAATACGTGGGAAATAATGTTATCGCAGTAAGAACAAAAGTATCTTAGGCCTCATTCTTCCAATACAAGTAACTTTGAATCAAAAGCTTAACCTTCCAATTGCGTGATTTTGCAAGTCTCCTGTGGTAGTTGCTAAGGTAAATGGGAAGGTCTCCGAACCCCAGTATCACAGATACTAATATAAAATTTACCTTACGTTAGTATCGCTGGCTTTGTGTGCAGATGTACAGAGTAAACAAAGAGTCAAGAGGTTTGGGCTCAGAACGAATCAGAAGGAGTGGACACCCTTACCGTGGAAATGGCAGTACCCCTCCCCCGAAGTGCCCGTGTCCTTTCTGTACTCGTGTGGGGGGCTCCTGTTTAGATCGGTACTCCTTGGGGAGCTGAGTGGGACCCAATCCTCCATAGCTTAGACTGCGACCCCATGGTACCTTTGGTGACCTGCTGGTCCGTGACAGGTAACGGTCAAACCTGATGATGAAAAGAAAATGCAATTCTCACCGAGCATTAACGAAAGGATGCAGGGGTGAATACTGAGGCTGGGTAAAATAACTCAGGATTGGAAATAGTCTTGATAAGGCAGGATGGTGGCGGAAGAACTATTGCAGAGGCGGATCCAGTCATTTTTGATGGGAGGGGGGGGGGGTCCAAACTTTAGTTCAGAAAGGACTGTTGGACTCTTTTGAGACAAATTACTTCTCCCCCACACCTCCTCCCACCAGTCGCGGTTGCACGTTATAATTCCTTGGCCGCTTACCGTTTACTTGGAATTATTAAAAAAATCAGCCAGTTAAAAAGTGATGTATGATCCTGTCTAAAAGTTGTAAGCGTCAGGTTTGATAGGGGGGTCCGGACCCCCCAGACCCTCCCCCTGGATCCGCCACTGTATTGTCTTCGTGTGCCACACCATGTACGTCACGCCACGCCACGCCACGCCACGCCACGCCACGCCACGCCACGCCACGCCACGCCACGCCACGCCACGCCACGCCACGCCACGCCACGCCACGCCACGCCACGCCACGCCACGCCACGCCACGCCACGCCACGCCACGCCACGCCACGCCACGCCACGCCACGCCACGCCACGCCACGCCACGCCACGCCACGCCACGCCACGCCACGCCACGCCACGCCACGCCAATAGACCAACGAGGCTTGCACGCATCCAATTTTTCGGTACAAATTTCAAAATGTTTCTCAGACTTTCCAAACCATTCTTTTCATTTTCAACTCTCGGTTATGAGTCATATCACAGGGTTCGGAAAGAAACGATCACTTAGGAAACGCGGGTTTTTAAGAAGTTTGCTGCGATTTTAAAAATTCAGATCTTGCAAATAAAACGCAATTTAGGAGCAATTCAATCACGTAAACAGCTTGTCGCCAATTCAGAATTTCAAGACTAAAGTTTTAGTTTCCATACTTTTTCGGATTCTTGACTCCCAGAACCCTTGAAAATATAGACCTATCAAGCTATGTTTCAATTCAGGGTGGGGAATCTTAGGCCCGGTTCAGACGCCGAACTTTTCTTGAGCCGAACTCACCCAAATTAACAAAAGTACGCCTGTTGATTCAGACGCCGTTATTTTTGGCCGTCTCAAATACAGTTCCAGTAAAAACCAGTCAAACTGCTTGCAAAATACATGATAATAATTTATGCATTAGGATCGGCACATAAAAAGTACGGCGTCTGAATCAAAGCCGTTCCAAAGGCGAAATTCTCGGCCAAGCCAAGCGGGAAGAACGGGTGAGCTGTTCCAGATTGATTCAGACGCCGATCTTAATTCAAGGAATTAGGTTCGGCTCATGAAAAGATCGGCGTCTGAACCGGGCTTTAGACGTCTGATTCCTTGGTCTGACGACAAGTAATTGCTGAAACTGCGCAACTTTCACGATTTCCGCTCTTTTCCATGTTCGTTGTGAATACGGTAATCGCTTTTGCCGCTTTGCCAGCTGATTGGAAAGTTTTGGCTCATAAGCGTTGAATAAACCGCACATTTTTGCTCAGGTGATGTGTGAGCGGGGTACAATAAGCTTTAGTGTGTTATGAAAGTAAAACTCTACTCTGGGTGCAAAAATCAATTGGGAACCACGAGAGCATTCGCAACGAAGAGAGAAAATCACAGAGAAATGGAACTCTCTAAAAAATAAAAACATCGTTTCCCGGTTACAAACAGTCCCATTAACAGATTGACAACATCTGCAAACAAAACGTGTTGCCCACAAATGAAACCACCTGTGAAAGCTGTCTATGACAATCAGTTAAGCTTGGAGGCATTTAGTACGTTAACAATACAAGTCGAAATGCATCCATGTTCTAACTTCATAGCGAAAGTCACACGCAACATCATACGTTAATAACGCTAGCAAAAAATTAAATGATCGTTGCAACATTTTATTTTGGACCAAAACATCAAATGCTCGACAGATAATTTTCGCAAATAATGTCGAAGGTACCGTTATTCCAGGCATTTATAGAACACTCACAGATGCACTTAAAACTGAAAAACTATAACTTCATCACGTTCCCTCTCACGTATTCTTTTAGTAAGTGCTTTTTAATCGTAAACAGAAATTTGTAAACTGAAATGCAGGACAAAAAGTTAGAGCATGGCCATTAACTTTGTAATTTTAGTAAAACACAAAAGGTAAATAGTGGTTTGATTATTTTCGTCGGGTACAACATCACGAATCTTACTTAAGAAACCAGTTTCTCGATGATAAGTATATTTCGAACATTAAAACAACCTTTCAACCCAGTTCAACTCCATAGCAACGTGTTAGCAACGGTTCCGCATGGTTTGTGTCAGATGAGTATTAAAACAGACACAACGCGCCGAAGCATTCTTTACCGCAATTTCACAACGAAATAAAGCGAGAGTTACTGATCTCATTGACTCTAAAACATCTTTTAACACGAAGAAAACACAGCCGTTGTCCCTGCCTTGTACTTACTGATTTTGTGACACGGTAATCCTATCATGGTGCTGCGGAGTATGCAGAAAATGCGACTCGAAATTCCTCGACAACAAATCGACACCTTGATGTTCTTTGTATAATCCTTGTTGCAACGCAGTAATCATTGTGTTGACCAATACTTTCGTCGCAGATTGACACAGTTGCTGCCAAACTACATGGCGAATTTCTCAAATAGTTTTTCTAAAGTTAAAATACTTTTGCGAATTCTCTGGCGCACATCCGGTATTCCGACAGTATCGCACTATTAATAATAAACATGAATTCGCCTAGGAGACGCCAACGTTTCTGATTGGTCTATTACACAATAGGACATATAGCCATTGCTTGGATTTGATTACAGTTCTTACTGACTCAGTCTGACAATAACAAAAGTTCTCCATTCTTTTAACGATGATTAACAAGCGCGTACTCATTCGTGGGCAGTATTTTTTTTGGTCTTTTATAGGAACACATGTTCAAAATGGCTTGAAACGTGTCATGATTGCTCGATAAGTCACCTGGGATCGAACACGCGGTATTGAGGGCATAACTCGGAAACTGTTCCCCCGATGAAAAGAAAAGACAAAACAAACAAAAAAGGCAAACGAAAATTAAAAAAAAAAAACAAAACAAAACAGAAACATTTAAAAATATTCTTCTTTCTCAGTCGCTTCTAGAGCTGGATTATTGATGGATAAATTAATAAAAGTGATGTTAGACAAGCTGGGAAGATCTCATCAAAGCTTTTAGTTCAATAACTTCATTTAATGGGAGTTGTAGCTAATGCCGTTTGTTGAATTTTCTCATAAATTTTTCCCTTATTGTTTTTACTTTAAAGTCAATAAAATTTCAAACGCTCAAAATTCCAAAAACATATGGCATATCTCTCTGTTACACTGTGTACAAAAAGAACCCCATCTGTTCTAAATATCTCAAGATTTTCATACAGAAATGTAGCATCTGAGGAGCAGATTACTGTAACAGGAGAGTATGATTTCCTTTTCCCAATGATAACTAGCTCAGTTCATCGAAATTCAGCGGGAGGGTTCTGCATGGTAGCGAGAGCATTCGCTATGTCCAATGTCTAAAAAAACATAATAGTGTCGCTCAAATGATTTATATGCGCAATACAGGATACCCGGTCACCTTGAACTCAGCGAGTAAACGACTTGATAACAATTAAGTCCTGAAGGAACCAACCAAAACATTGTCTGAATCTGTTAGACCGGTTAAAGTGACAAAAAGTGTCTCTCGGAAAGTGGGTTTCGACTCCTCTCTAGGCCAATCAATCAACGAGTTCAAAATTCACGATCTATCTTATATTTCACTTGGGAAGCTTCCGAAACAGCTGATCGAGGCAGCATGTGGGACACTTAATATTCGCCTCTCGAGTCTGCAGCTCAGGAGGTGAACGGAAGGCTGTGATTGGAAGAGAGACTTAATTTATCATTGTCACGTTTTATGTCTCACTTTTGTGATAAAATAATTTTAAACGAGAGTACTAACATTTTTCTACGTCGAAGACAGGCAAAACAATAATAATAATAATAATAATAATAATAAATGATACAAAACAATGAGTAGTTAATTCTGTGCTGGATAAAATACAAATTTGAGCCGCTCTTGTTCGAAAAGTAGTGCTACAAAGAATAAGGCCGCTGAGCACCCATCCCTCTTTCCTGTTTACTTCAAAAGCGCGCTTCACTCGGAATGAAGACAAAAAGACCCGCTGCTCTGTTTAGCATTTTCTCTAATAAGGCGGAAAATATTTCTATCTCTGTGCACGTAGAGGTCAAAAGAAGCGGACCTGGCTGGTCAAAATATTTATTAGTGACGTCAGTTGTCACGACTGACTGCGCACTAAGTAAGGTAACCTTGGCAAATTTTGTTTAGCGTTCGGACCAAATCCTGAGAAGGGAATTTGAATCTTTCCGCTCGATTTTTGTCCAATTTTTGAGCCTCATTTGGTAACATGTGAGTAAGTTCAGCGAGGTAAATCGCTTGGAAATGGCTCTGGCTGTGACTAATTTGTCGAAGCTTCAACACGAACTCTACCGTGAGAAGCATGACTTCCACAAGTTGTCTAGAAATGTCCAATCGTCTATGGTTTATGATCCCACGTACAATCGCCGCATAACAACCTACCCTGATAGGTAAGAGCAAAAAGAAATTGTTGAACTTTCTTCAGGTGGTTTCTGAGCTAGTGGAATTTTGTAAATTATACTTTACAAATGACACATAGTGCGAAGTTCATACTTTCGCCATGAATTATGAGATTATATATGGTAATTCTGTTGTCTACGGTCAAAATCTGCAAATTGTAGCTATAATTACAGCTGGTGATGATCACTGTCATCTCCCAATTCCGAACTATGAACGAATGGCTTTAAAAAATATCACGCAACTACTAGTCAGCACGTCACGGCAACAGGTTAGTAACGCTAGTATTCAACATTGGAGCACAATAGAAGAAAAGCGTGACAGCATGTGGGTGAGTTACAAAGACCAAACAAATTCGTTCCATACTCTCCACGAAAACAAAAAAAAAAAAAAGAAAGTTGCATAATTTCTTCGTTGGTGTCATTGTTTTTTTTTTTATCTGAACTGTAACCAGTTAACATCGGTGGAAAGCGTACTGTAGGCATGCAATTCGTGCAGAATGTTGTGTAATGACCAGTAATAAAGAAGTTCACCAAGCTTCTAAAGGGGTGTACTAGAAACATCTCAATCGTTAGAAGAATATTCATTGTCGAGTGGAAACAAGCTGGAGGGAAAACAGCTTAGGGGATATATTTCAAATTAGGGGATATATTTCAAAGACGCAATGTGACAAACTAGCAATGGTTACGTCAAGCAGAATATTGCTACATACATCAACCAAAACTACCTGCAGTAGTCACATCACCAAGGATTTATATGCAACACCCAACTAATAGAAGGAAGATGAATTACAGACTTATAGAATACAGCACAAACCAAGATCCCTTACCAGGAGAAGAGGGTACGGCACCCACACAAAAAGGATGTAGATGACTGCCCAGGAATCTGGGATTAGGCTTCTGAAAGAGGGAAGGTCAAGGTGTATCTGGGTGTGGTGTTCCCCTGGAGGAAACCCTAAGAAATTACCTCTTGGGGGCACTTTGAACAAACCTGGCATTAAATTCCAGGTCCAGAGCACTGAAGTCAGTATCACTGAAACACATTTCTGTAGCTGAGTCCCTAAACACTCAGCCAAAAAGCTTCCAGTATATAAGTGATTTTGGTTTTTGAGGTCCCCTCCCTTCTTTCTCAGAATTTCAAATTATTTTTTAACAGGGTGAGTCTTGATTGAACTAAAATTGAACCAGACACTCATCTCTCTGGGTGAAAAAAAAAAGTTACTGATCACCTAAAACTCTTTCTAGATATTCACGCCACCTTGAACAAGCTGAAGTTCATGTCAAATGTCCCTGGGGTCGTGCACGCAGCTATGCTGGTGAAGCTCCAGTGTGTCTTCCTGAAAGTTTTCGGCCAAAGTGGGAACCACCCTTCCTCCTACAGAAAGGACACAGGCACTTTGGCAGTGGAGTTGATCCACATCCTAGGTGAGTTACTTCCTTGTTGTTAATGTCTGCAAATTCCATGCAGTGCTGGATTAAGTGACAACAATTATTCCAACATCCTTTAATGAGCAAACCGTGCCTTGCATTACTTGCCTTACCACTCAGAATCTAAGACAAATAAGAACATGATCAGGGCTCGAAGTTAAAATTAATTTCAGAGTAACCACCAAACATAAAATAATGACTTAAGACTTAGAAACACTTGGTAAAAAAGGCTCGTCTCTTTTTTTAGAAGAAAACAACAGAGCATTAAGAATAGTTTACACATATAAATACCTCAATTTAACTCTACACCATGAACCCCAGCTGCTAAATTGTTACAGCTTGCTACCTGAGCACCATGCAATAATTGCAATATTCACACTTTTAGCAGATAATTAAGTCGCCAAATTTGTTTACTATTCCTCATGGTGTCAAAAAATATCATGGCTTGGAGCTTTGATTAGGGTCAATTACCTCGATTGTGGCTGTGTTCTAGCAGTGTGCAGGCTCCCTGGGTACTTAGCATTTGTCTTTAAAAAACTTTTCCCTTATGAAAGATTTAAAGACTGGGATACTCCAGATTTTTTCTAAGACTAAAACCTTAACACACCACCTGCTTCTACAAGAGCCCAACATTGTTGTCTACATCAGTTGCTGTGTCAGGTTCTCTGTTCTGGGAGATGTCGAAAAGGTGATTGAGGAAAAGGCTTGTATCTGAGAAAATCCTAACACTCTTTTCTCTCCGACAACCTTACATGTTCCCTTTTTAAGCATCTCCACCCATAATAAGCCTGATGTAAGCAGCAGTCACTTTTACATAACAGGGCACTGATATTGACAGGTGTTGCTAAATCTTTCCATGGATATCACATCAATGTCTCCCAAGAATTCTCAAAAACTATCTCCTTGTGACAGATATTTATAATGGTAATTGAACAGAGTGGAGTGCAATTTGGGCTGAAATCATACGCGTGATTTCAAAATCGAACTGGTGCGCAGCGCGAGTTCAATTTGAAATCACAAGTATGATTTCAGACCAAAATTGCGCGACACGAGGTTCAATTACCACTTTATTACATCCATTTTGAAATCGCCCAAATACAGGACTTGGTCAATTCAAATATTTTATTGATGCAGTACTCAGGGGTTTCATTAAGGGACAGGCACTGGGCAAATTGACCGGTTGTGAAGACGGTTTTGCCCACCTGATTTGACGGTCTGGAGTAAAGTTTACCTTATAAAGAAGTTCAGTTCAAAGAGTTTTGCCCACCTCTGAAAACCAGTTGCCCTCCTGCAGAAAACATTAACGGAGCCCCTGAGTACTGAGCCGGTTTTTAAATAAAAAGTGGAACCAGAAATGCGTTTACATCTTATTTTGTATGCAAGACAAAAAGACTTTGACATCATGTGTCAAAAACTCAGTCAAGCGTAAAATGATGTGATTTAGAGCAAAAAATCGTCCGATTTGGCAATAAATCACACCAATTAGAGCCAATCAGATTACAGGGACCACCAGTGATTTCAAAATGGATGTAATAAAGTAAATAAACCCCTTTGGGCGGCTGGTATGTCGGCTGATAATGTCCGCTGCTGAGAGATTGTCCTAAAAATGAACATTTGGCTGAGTAGCGAAACTTCAAGGGCAAATATGAAATTTTGAGGACAATCTCTCAGCCAAGGACATTATTAGCCAACATACCAGCAACCCAGAATGGGGTTTATTTATTTTATAACCCTCCCCTTAATTTTCACATCGCAATTAAACTGCGTGTAAACACAGTAAAAAAGCCAGTGGTGATCTGATGGCGAATGCGTGTGATTGACACAAGCAAGTGAAAAAAAAAAAAGAGTTTGGTTTTCTTCCATGTAAATAGGAGAACGGAAAAGTTGAAACTCTTGTGTTGACTATGTTTCTTTTTCATGGAAAAAATCGGAGGACATATATCGACGCAGATGGGGGTTATTGAGTGATAACTGTCCTGTGATTTTGCATCACGTGACTTAAAGTAACCAGTAAAATCGCGCCAAAATTAATGGGTGGGTTATGATTGAAAATACCTCAACAAGCTTTCTTTGGCTTAAAATTAACCAAATTTAAGAGTTCCAAAAGTTTGTTAGAGATTGTTTCAATTAGTATTTTCACAAAAGGAAAGAAAAAAACCCTTTAAGGCTCCTCGATCTTACACTTTGGACAAAGAAATGAGTAAGGAAATTATGTAGCTTCAAAATGAGACTAGATAAGTTTATGAAAATAATCTTAAATTTTTCAAACCCTTTGGCCAAGGACGGGAGACATGAGAGACAAAGTTTCGTCTACTGTTCAAGGCACCCTAGAAAACAATGAGGGTGATATGTGGATAAACATTCTTTTATGGGGGGAGGGGGGAGGGGGAATTGTGATGGAGTGGCAGTCAGAAAGTCCATGGAAGGGGAAATGCTGCTAAAACAGAACTAACCCAACTTGCATTGAAAACTTCCAGAGGAAACTTAAGACCATCTTCAGAAATTTCTGGACGTTGTCAGATATGATTGGGTTTTGTTTCGATTTTTTGCTGGCACTGCGAGGATAAAATTCTAACGCCTGTGACTCAAAAAGAGTTCACAAGTATTATCCTTACGTTATTTCTGGGAATTTATTTGCTTTTAATAGGGTTAGCAGTAGGTTTTAATAAATTTTTAGTTTCTACATTGTAATAAAGAAATTGAAATACACTTTAAACAGTTTCAGCTCAGTCAACACTTCTCTTATCTCTGAATAAGTGAAGTATAAGCTTATTTAATAAGTTTTAATTTTTGAACGCTGATGAAAACTAGAAGCCTTTTCATTTCTCTTCTCCTAAGTTCTACAAGTACTTCTACGTGTAACAGTGCAGGTTTTCATTGGAAACACGACTGTGCATAAGGAGAGTGACCGTGAATCAGTAAAAGAATGAACGCGGCCATGGTTGTTGTTATTGTAGAAAAAAGAAGTGCAACCTCTTCTTTATAAATTAAGAGTTCCGTTAATTGTTTCTTACCGTCACAAAACTGCTTCTCTATTGCTGGTCCTTCAGTTGTTCTCTAATAAATTAATGCGAATACATATATCAATATTTGCAATGCAAAGTTGCAGCCTTCTTGATGAATCACGCTGTGATACAACATTCCCCTTCCCAGTTTCCCCTTGCGTTGTTTGAAGAACGGGCAAGTGTCGCCGACTACCACCCGAGACTTCCCGAAGTCAAAGGAACCTGACGTCAGTACCAGGTTTTGGTAACATCTGATAAACATCTGACAAAGTGGCGCATTTTAGTGCTGAATTGAAAAAATTTCTGACCTTCTTAATGGTTTTTATTATAGAGGTCTTCCATTGCAACAGTTCTACGACCTGACGCAGCTTAAACGGAGTAAAGTGAGGTGGAACGATGAATTGTAAGTAAAACGTGGAAACGAGTTGAAGGTTTGGGGACGAACTGGCAAAGGTGGGGGCGAAATTGTTTTGCTTCGCTTCAGGGGGGGAAAACTTGCTCTATTTCAGAGGGCGAACTTACCATAAAGCGAAAACTTTAGATATCCTACAAA
This sequence comes from Stylophora pistillata, assembly GCF_964205215.1. Lineage (NCBI taxonomy): Eukaryota > Metazoa > Cnidaria > Anthozoa > Scleractinia > Pocilloporidae > Stylophora > Stylophora pistillata. The sequence continues at coordinate 22,290,662 of NC_142530.1, forward strand.
AGGGTTGAACCCAGGTGGCCGAGATTCACTCCCTTTATGGGAAACGGAGGGGAGAGTTCTGGGACGGGACTAGACCTTAACTAGGCTACCCTAAAACACTTTTACCTGCTGTATATTCGGTCACATGATACGTTCAAGCCAATCGCGCGCGAGCGAAAGTATCGTCTAAATATCGACCTATACTTTTATTGATATATCTTGTCTCCTCTGTAGGTTGCCAAGGCCCACAACGGCTGCCGTGCAGTAAGTATTCAATTTTAGTAACTTTTCTGAACTCAAAAGAAAAGACTTACACAAAAATTGAGCGGTAAAAAAAATTAAATGGAATTTGAAAATTTAGGAACTTTCCCGGAAAAAATTTCGAAGGGAAAGAAGCTTCGTCGTCAAATGATAAAAGTAAAATTGATAAATAAAGTAAAATATAAGAGTAAAACTTCTATATAGTTATAAAAATTCTTTCTTCCTTCTACTCTTCCCCGTCTCCCCTCCAAAAAAAAGGTGAAGACCTTGTTTCTTCACGACCATAAAACGAATTTGAAAATTTAGAAACTTTCCTAGTAAAAAATTTCAAATGGAACGAACCTTCGTCGCCAAATGATGAAAGTAAACTTGATAGATAGGGTAAAATGAAAGAGTAAAACTTCTATATAGTTGTAAAATTCTTCCCTCCCTCTTCCCTTCCCCGTCCCCTCCTCCAAAAAAAAAAAGACGGTAAAGACCTTGTCTCTTCGCGGCCATATTATTCTTGGTATAGTTAATTGAGGAATTGCAAAGCCAGCGCACCAAAACCCCTTTCGTTTGGACTCGTTTCGAATCCGCGCGATTCTTCTTCATTTGCGCTTTAAACGTTGTTTTAAATGAAAAATAAAAAGTATGCAGGGAGACCGGTAAACGCCCTCTTACCAACGTCATTTAAGCATCTCAGTTTGGTTCCTTTCCTTAAACAAAAACAAAAACAATAATAAAAGTAAACAACGTTGCATGAACCAACCACTACCATGCCTGCGGAGACATCTTCAATAAAGTCCCTCCAAAGATTTAATGAGACTGTTCGTTGAGTAACCAACTTTATTAAAACCATTTTGTGAAGGGACTAGACGAGGGTGTAGCTAGCATGAAAAATTCAGGAGAGTCCCATTTGGAATATTGTAATATCTTGGTTGTAAGTTTTCAAGTGGGAGTATTTTTTTTTTATCAATTGTGTTTTTTTGGTTTTTTTCTTTTAACCCATGTCCACGGTTGCTAGAGTTTTCTAAAACTGTAATGTTGGTGAGTGTTGCCAATGCTATTTGTGCAGTTTGTGTTTTGTTCTTCAAGTTTGTTCCAGGTTTGACTCAATGTTTATACTGTTTCAGTCTATTGTGTTTCAGTGTGTGCTTTGGTAAGGTATTTCAATCATACGATAAGCTTCCTCCAGGTGCGTTCTGATAAGTGTGGTAAGCTAAAAAGCAAGTTAATGAAAAGCGGAGACTGTCTCAAGAGAAATGTTCAACAAGTTTGGCGAGATAATAAGCTATTTATAGCTAGCTATTTTTATTAGTAGGAAAAATAGCAAAAGGCACCATTTGTTCGTACGTTTTTCACTGGCGTGCGCAGTGGTCGAGTTGCACGCAAGGCGAGTGCGAGGATCGAGTTACGCGCGAAGCGAGTGCAAGGATCGAGTAATGCGCGAGACTCGACATTTGCACTCAACTCCGCTTGCCTACAGAAAGCAATTAAATAACGCCAATTCTGTAGGCTTTATCAAACTGCAACTCATCAGATCTAGAATTGTGCTGATTGGGTATCAGTAGCGGAAACGCAGGATCGACTTGTGGGACGTTATTGATCACGTACTGAGTAGCTTCGCGCTTCGCGAATTCATTGGAACCAAAGAAACTGTTCATTGAGTTGAAAATATTTCAAGTCGAAAATGGACTGACTTGGACAACAACAAGAGGGCCGCCGGGATGTCACTTTCAAACGATCTATTAAACCTAAAGAAAGTAGTTGATGAAAAGGGCATGAAACGTGATGTTCCAGTATGGATGAAAAATCGAGGAAGATAGACATTTTGAATAAATAAGTTGTCACTGAACAGACCCTATGGGTTGGGGACGCACCCTTGAGACCATCTTTTTTCATAAAAGGGACGTGGGACTGAAAATTGTTATCTCGAGATCTAAATAAGTGTTTCGTTTTCAAACTTATTGTTGTTCAAATTGCACTGCAAAAAGACAAAAGCAATGTAAAATATTTTTGACATGGCCTTACGATATTACAATCTTCCATTATTAGTCTTTCTTTGTCGTATTCGTGTTGGTGATTACTATCTGTTTTTGAGAACGTGACAATGTTTTCCCTTTTTCCCACAGAGAAGGTCAAATCTATCTTCCTTTTCCAAAGGAGTCTTCCCTCAGTTCACACATGTCCCGTCAGGCCATGTTCCCCAGTCCAGCGCCAGCTGAACGCAAATATCAAGGCAAGATCACGTCACCCACCCCTCCCCCAATAATTGTGAACAAAGCCATGGGTAGCTTTGCACGTCGGGAAGTGGTAACACCAGTGTTCAACTCCAGGACCTCCCCTCCACTACAGCATCAAGTGCAACCTGTAGCAGTAAGTACAAACTCGTGAACTGCACGTGTAAGACTACTGTGTTTGAAATAATACAAAGAAGAAATGAAGAGTTCGACAAAATTGTTACAGCCAGTTTAGAAGGATGGAAAAAATGTGTATTTTATCAACAATTGACTAGAGATTCACAGAAATTGTGTGAAGCCTGATGCATTCTGATACACTCAACTAAATTACCACCATCGAAATGTAAAGTTGATAGACGGTACCAATTTTGAGAACCACAAAATTTCCCTTAGCTGAGATTTATTTCCGCGAAAGTACAATGACCTCGGTTTAATTCTAGAACGTATTTAGAGGACCAAAGTTAAAGTAATGTCCTATCGGAATGAGAAAAATATCACAGAGAGCCAAAGAGAAATCAAGGCAAGTACTTGTAAAAGGCCTAAGCGTCGGAAAGTTATACGGCTGAACGCCAAGCTTTATTGCAGCAGCTCATTGTCAGTGATACAGAGGGGCTATATTTAATTTTCCTTCTGATTATTTGAGAGGTTGTGTAGCCTACTTGTGGCCGTACCCTCCACACCAGGAGAAACGTTTCTCTTTGAGGGGGAGGGTACGGCCACACGCAGGCTACACGTTGTCAAGATCAACCGTAGAGCAAAGTAAAGCTAAAAAAAATGCACTTTCAGACTTTTTTCGGCGCTGAAAATTTCTCCAAAATGTAAAATGTGATAAAAATGTTTTCCCTCTCTGTATTTCAAGGTGGCGAACAATTGGTTTTCAAAACACGATGTCATCAACCAGTTTAACAGGCTCCACCCAAGTAAGACCCCAACAATTCGACTCAACATTCAAAGGCTACGACGCGCAGACTGGAAACTAGTTGATTGACAACGGCTAAACCAGTCAGTCGAGAACGGCAGCTAACACTCAAGAATGGCCAGTGAATCACAGCATAAGTTGTACTTCGATTATGGAGTTAGTTGAAGAGAGGTTTTTAGTCGTTTTTGTGCGTAGAATAGGTTTACTTTTTAATTTTTTACATGTCAAAGAGTGGATAACAGAGTTGATTACTTCTGTAACCTTGTAAGATTTTCACATTTATTTTGGAAGAATGGTTTTTCATAGACAATTAGGAACGGACTGATTGTGTTTTAAGTCTCGTCCAGACTTATTTGATTCCTTTGGATTTCCACTGTATATTAATAATAATGATAATAATAATAATAATAATAATAATAATAATACAGCATTTGTAGTGCGCAAATGCCATGTGGATATGCTCAAATGCGCATATCTTAAAATGAGTCATTCTGGCTTTTTAGTCGTCATCCACCTCCTACTTGTTTGTTTTTTTGTTCGTTAATGCCGCTGGAATTCCTAGAAAATTCTTAGAAGAAATTTCAACACTATAGGTAAATTTACCTAGCGTTCCGGATTGTAGAAAAAGCCTGGGGGGAGCACTGCCCGGGATTTTTTGTGGGTGTGTATAGCCCTCCTATCAAATTCCTGACCTATTTCAGTCCAGAAGTGTCATTTTTATACCCATTTTGGACCTGGCCTCTAAAATCCATACCCGTTTTCAAGCCGGGCTTTGAAAGTTGTACCTAGTTTGCAACAAAGTACGCTTTGTTTTAGCGTACGGACACTTCCCCTCAATGTTGAAGCTCCAAAATTGACAAAATCCGCCTCAAAATTCAGTCGGAGCCATCTGTTTTGCTCTTAGTCTTCTGACTTCGGTTACTTCTCTATCTCTATTGTAAGTCTGCAGAGTTGAAAAGACAGATATGGTTATTCGTTCTCATGGTTCGTCGATTTACCACCACCTAAGTGACCAAAGTGTACACTCGTTTCCAAACCAAAGCAGCTCAAAAGCCATACCTTTGAAGAGGGCGCGTAATCATATGCTTTTATTCAGGTTGAAGCTTCCCCATAGCGACTTAAAAAAAAAAAAAAAAAAAAAGTCTTTTTATCGGATTACACAATTACTGGTGAACCAGTAGTTTCCATTGTGGTCCTTGCAAACAAATGAAACAAATGGTCTAACTTGAACATAACATCATTACGAACATCATTAAGAACCCCAACCGGCCGGAGGCAAACCAGTTGGCTATTTACAAGCGTGGCCAAGGATCTGAACTCGGGGCTACCGTGAAACAAATCTAGTGGTCTGGGTAGGACTCGAACCCGGGAGCGGCGGATTACGAGTCCGACACTCTAACCACTCGGCCACACTGCCTCCTAGTCAGCTACAATGTAAACTAAGTTCGTAAAAATCTCCACTGGCAGGAGGCAGACCCAGTGGCCTATTTACAGAGCGTATCCGAGGAGTTGAACCGAGGACAACTGAGAACAAATCCAGTAAGTCGTAGGGTGGAGGACTTGAACCCAGGCCACCGGATTACAAAGTCCAGCATCCTAACCACTCGGCCGCGCCGCCTTATGATAAGTTATACGTGAATTTTGCGGCCCTTGAGCTCATTTAAATGAGAAAAAGATTGCGTTAGTCCCGCAAGTCACAAATCCAATGTCAATTGTTAGTCGCAACTCCCCCCTAGCTTTTGCAACAATCTTTTTCATGCAATAGGGTAGAATGATGAAGCGTAGCTATCTAAAGCACATTTCCCTCATTGGCGCGATTCTAGCGCGCTGTCATTGGTGCTGTTTTTAAGCACTGTTATTGGTTCGTTTTTTGACGAGCTGTTATTGGTTTTGTTTTGGCGCACTGTTATTGGTGCGTTTTTGACGCACTATTTTTGGTACATCTTAGTTTTATTATTGCTCGGACTGGTCGTGATATTTTCTACTCATGTGTTTGCTTGTTTTCAACCAGCTGTTGTGCTTTATGACTATAAGCATACCTGCCCGGCAGAATTTTGCGCGCTGCGTTCATTCCGTACTCCATTCCGTAATCCTGAAGGTTTTTATCAGTTCGTTCCTGTCTCAGTTCCCTTTAAGTCCCTTGCTCCTAAGAAAGAAGATGTTAAGTTATTGTCAACTTTTGCTGAAAACTACAACGCCTCCCGTTATCTTGTACGAGAGAGGTAGAATGCCCTAAGGCAAACTAGAAGGTAAAGAAATTTTGAAGGTTATAGCTTGTCTCCGTCTTGGTCCTTCAATTTGAAAATCTCGTAATCTAGTTATCTGCGACTTTTAAGACGACACCTTGATTTTGTTTGTGAACTTTGCCACTAAACTTGCTGGATCTCAGCTTGTCTAAGTGATATTTTCTAATTTCCGCCTTGCAAAATTTCCAAAGTGTCCCTTTCACATTAGTTATCACAAGCGAGCTGGCTTTCTCTTTCCTCTCAAAAACTCAAATCCCTGGTTTAGAAACTTTCTTACGTTTCCATTTCATTATTTTTATATGGTATTCAAACAGCCTAAAAAAACTGAGCTAAGAAAACTGCTGGGTGGCTGAACGCTACAACCGCATGTGCAAGTCGTAGGCCACATTGCATCGTCTTATGAAGCTACCTTTAATCTACATGAAAATCACCCGGGTTGATTCTGTGTATAGAACTTGACACTTCAACGACATGAAAGGCTTGATACTCAAAGCAAAACGTTTGACCGTGGAGAGCTATTTCCACCTTGCTGGTCTCAGTTGTCTGCACGTTAGAACAGCAAGACAAAAAGCAACCAACGTGGTAAACAATCTTATGCTAAATGAGTGGTCATAGCTGTTTGTATTTAGAAGACAATAGTCTTCCCTTCTGATCTCTCTTCCGTGCAGCTATACCCTGCTGAAGAGACCCAAAACAAGCCGAAAAAGTTTATCATGATCGTATCATGGCTTTCACCTTGAACTCTATCATGTCTGCGTCGTGTTCGCATTTTCTACGTTGCCGTCTAATTAGTTACTCAAGTTAATTGTTTTTCTTTTAATTGCTTTTGTTTTTATTTTACAAGATCAGAGTTTTGACAGTTCCCATGCGAACCGAATACATCTACGCCTGCAGTCCCTCGCCACATTAACATCTAAATTTGGTTTCTTTCGGAAACACTGAAATATTGAAACACTCAGTGGAACACTGAAATGAAGATAAATGAAGGCTGGTAAGAAATAAGTGATTGAAGCTCCGTGTTTAAGTTTGCCTAATAGTTTAGATATCACTGAATTGGTGACAACCCCTCAGCTTGTCTTCTGAGATGTAACAGTTTATAATCCTAGCATGTGCTCTTTACTTTGCATTGTATGGAAAAGCTGGTCGAAAGAGAGAGGAGAGTCTTATTCAGTTGGCACATTAATAGAGATCCAAGATGAGGACAAAATAATCTGATTTCTCTCTTATCTGAAAATTGTTTGGGTGAATACAACAATAAGCGACATCGCCCGCTTAGGAATGTTTATAGGATTTCGCAGCGACATCTCTTAATTAAGATAAAATTGGTTCTTTGTCTCTCGAATGTAAACGGATTTCCGGTGCTTTTCGCGACAAGAGGAACGCGCGTTCGTCATGGGTGTATTAGACAGCCTTTGAGACAAAAATGCAATTAACACCTTTCTTGGCAGTTGTCACCACCTCGCCTTTCTTTCATTAAGTGAAAATATTTTTATTTCCGAAATATTTTCATATCCTCTCAACTTGCGTGTGCCATGGTAAACCAGAAATCTTTGCTTTATCGCGCGCGGATCTTGAAAGTGTGTGTGAGTAAAAAATTTGTCTGTGTTAAAAACCTTTTAACACCTTTGATTATGACGTCAAACCTTTCGTTCTTTGAATGCCGAACTTATGGCAAAATCCTTCGTCAGGAAATTATCTTGAATGACAGAAACGTTGCTTGTTTTTCAGAGTCACACCAAGAGGCTTTGTGATGTACATTTGTGGACGTCCAAAGCGATTTAGACAAACGATGCTATTGTTTTCAAACAGACAAACTTTTGAAGAAAGCATTGATTTACAAAAACACAAGAACAGTTAAAAGCGAATTATCTTATTTATAATAAACAGTGTTGTAAAGTAATTAATGGTTTGTATCTTTCAAGTGCTGCAAGTGAAGATTGAGCTGTCTCCCCTTTAGGATGATAACTGTCTGAGTGATTACAAGTTTTTCAAGGAGTGTCAACATCCTTGCGTACGGTATCATAATGGGAAGGTTAATAGGGCCAGACTGAAGAAAGTTTAACGCCTTGAAATGAAAGAGTTTATCTGCTGTAATTGAGTGACAAATTGAGAAAAAATGTTGACAGACGACTTAGTAGCGAGGCAGAGTCTTCCAACGTTTAATGCAAGCTAGTAAAAATGCGAAAGGATTGCGTAAACTTGCATTCGGGGTAGAATCAATCAGCATTCCGATTAAATTGCATAATGGTTCTTTCAGCGCTCTCCAACTTTTGGCCTCCGTTCGGTAAATTTAGCGAGGTGAGAGATAAACATAACGCGCAAATTGATATCTGGTCCCTTATGATGCCCAGTGGGCGTAAAGGTAGCTGTCTATACCAAAGTGTGCCTTCTTATGAAAGAGTTACCTATTTGTCTCGTCCAAATCCACTGGGTACAATAAGTACTGATCCTTGTAAGGGGCAAACGGTGTTGACAAATAAATGCTGGGCTGCCTTTTGGTATATGAACTGCGTTGTAGTTTGCTTTTAATTTATTGTTTTTAAGAACTGAAACTGAGAAAAAACGAAAAAAGTGTTTAGCTCTGTGAGTGAGGAGACAAAGTCATTCCTTTCTGAATAGTTCAGTGCTTTCTAGTGTCATGTCAAACATGTTTTACCAAGTGGAGGGATCTACAGACCTGCTCTTGAAGAATTAATCAGCTTTATCAATGGTTACAAATTAAAGCCTACACGTTTTGTTCAATTATGATTTGCGTTGGTGCTATCAAATGGTACTCTACATGCTGCACGAAAACTCTTACGATTCTTTACTGTAAAGACGCCATTAGGGTTCGGAAAAAGTGAAAAAAAAGTGTAACATTTTCAGCCAAGGACATCTGATTCCGGTAGAATTTTCATTCAACTGTATGAGGGATATTACCTTCTTATATTTAAATTCAGTCGAGCGATGTTTAAAATGAACCGGTGAAAAATGAAAAGTGTGAATTAATCTCCAAATTTAAGAGTTTCAGCTAGTCTAACTTCACAATCTGTTTTACCTCTGAGTGAAAAGATGTGCGACGATGTTTTTATTTTCCTCGAACCAAAAGAAACGCCTTCTCAGCTTGAATTCCACTTGGGTTGATAAGATAGCTGATCGTTGTAAAAACCACCATAACAGATTTTTCGATAAAGCCTATCCAAAGTTAAAAATCATTTTACTTATTAATAGACAAAGCAATCGATTTTTTTATGAATAATTCTAAAACGGTGGCAAAGGAAAAGCAAATAAAGTACTGTTGACCTTGAGGATATCAGTGCGTGGTGACAAGTTTTGATATTTTAAAAATGCAGTTTGATCGTTTTTAAAAATTCAAAAGTGTGTCACTTTTAGCAATTTAAAACACTGACCAAAAGTAAGTTTTCCGGCAAAGTTTCATCAAATATGAATACAACAAGGAAATGTTAGTAAGATTTAAACTTAGACCTGACGAATTCACAGCTATCATCGTAAAGAGTGAATTTTCAAGAAATTTCGCTGCAGAGGGGAAATGCGTTTAATCATTAATAAGTTCTTTACAGTCGTAATGTCTCTGGCCTTTGAAGAAACTATACGCGCACGAACATGCTGCGGTGTGTTGATTTGCCTCTACTAGTACTATCAGATTTGTTTTGGAAATGTTTTCTTGCACATCAAAGAAATAATGTCCTTGCCGTTGAAGTTTAAGCGTTCGATCCTCGAAAAATAGTCAGAACATTTTCTTATCGATCACCGTGGTTGCAAGGTCTTATGACAGAATTATTTTTAGAGGCGCAAGCATTATTAATAGATGAGCTGTGTTTTTCCTTAATAGTAGCAATGCTTTTGATTTAGGTCCATGTCTGTTTGAATAACCCTTTACGAAGCTGAGTTTGCTCAAGACTTCTAGTCAAATACTTTTCATCTCTCAATGAGATCCTTTCGTTCTTTCTTCTTCCTGGAAGGAAGGAAGAACTTGCCCATGTTTATTTTTAAAAAAACGGTGTGTGCTTCTAAATTTAGAGCAAACAGTTGATAGACCAGGCTCCGTTGAGTCTCTGTATCCAGAATAACTTCAATTAATTAGTAGAGTAAGGCCGTGATTTCTCAAGAAAATCCCAGAATTTCAAAACAAAGTTTTTATCTTATATACCTTGAGGTTTGATTTATCTTGTGGAAGGTTTGATGACAATCAGGGTATAAGTGGCGTGGGTGTCTTGGAATCGAGAAATTTTCCCGACATGTAAGAATTCAGATTCACAAATTAAAAAAAAAAAAAAACATACAAAGGGTTTAATTCTGGTCGATAATGTGAGTTGTACTATTGAGGGGTACGATTATTCATGTGCAGATTTCAGCTCTTTGTCCATCGGCAATAATTATTGTGAGTATGATTGCCGAACTACTAAAAAAGGTCTTGTGACACAGCGAGTAAGGATTTAAAGAAGCAGGAAGTGATAACATTTTTAAGGTTGGGATTCGAGGAAATATATCAGCGTCATCGTTCATTTGTCTGAGGGCAGAAGTATTTGTATATTTCAGGGGTGTAAAATTATAGAATTTTATATCGAATTTTTAAGACTTCCTGTCACTTTCGCATTGGTTTATGATAAGTATAACGAAACTATGTTACCATTGGAAGTTGAAAATATGCCTTCTGAGACGCTGAAAGAATTCATTGATGAAAGCCATTTTTTATTTTCTAATGTTCAGACAAAACAGGTTAGAATTTGCAGTACCTTTCTCAGGAAAGAAAAAGGTAGAAGTTGAAGTTACGGTCAATTTACTTTGTCTGGGACATAATTTCAAACTGCTTGATGGAAAAAAAAAGCTGGAGAGATGAAGCTAACTCTAGAAGCGTGCCTTTGCATAGTTTGGAAGTTTAAATAGTTTAAACGCGGAAAGTATTCAGCTTAGACTTGGATAGTATTCAAGTTCTCTGAGAGTCTGTACTTAAAAGTGTCCTCTATCAGTACTTTAGCAACATAGGATTAAACCGAAAATGACTTTCTTTTCAATTTGAATTCCTTCTTTGTTTCGTTAAACCCGAAAGTAAGCAATCGGTTGATTTTGTTTGATATAGTAACTGACGGAAAAGACCTTAAGTTAGATTAAGCTAAGGCGATGATATTTAACCATTTACTTTTGATCATTTTTTTACGCGAAAAGAAAAAACTGAGCCTCATTTTTTTAGTGTGTGAATAGCATGAGTAAGAAACGGGAATATCATTTACTGAAACCGAAAAATTTGTTTCGATCTACAGCTTGGGCAGTGGAACTGACCAAGTTGAATGGTTTTCCTTGGTCACAGTTCTCCTATTGCCGATAGGAAGCTGTCTTCGACTTCGCTCACTATCATTTACCCACTTATCATATCGTTTATTTATCAGTTTCTTGCCAGCAAAGGCAACAACTTTGAAGAGAATGGTCGGTGCAGTAAAGAGAGGGCGTCCGAAAAGACCTCTCCAAATAAGGCGATTTTGGCATTTCCTGTAAACAAACTCATCGCTCAGCTCAGGCACCCCGGAGCAATTAACGCCGGGGCAGTTCACATGTAAAGTTGACGCGCTAAAAGCTCGTCTCGATAATCACTCTAATTAATCTTCATACTCGCTTTCGTTCCAGCAATTAGTACTAGACACGCCTCCGCTTCTGGGATAGACGAAAGAGAACAAACAATTTTGTCAGCCGGAATTGGCTATTTAAATAACACGACGCAATTAGAGCGCTCGCTTTTTCACGGCCAAAAAAAGAGATTGGAACAGCCTCGGGGAATGATAAAATACGGGATTAAGGTATGAACGTTTTCAAAAGGACTGCAGAGCCCCAATTTTAATTCCGGAAGTCGGAGCACGGTTCAGTCTGGGGGTCTCACGTGCTTTGTGGAATAATTAAAAGACAACGACAAATAGGAACATCTATTTGGTCAATTTAGGTAAACTCTATCAAAAACCTCAGCTGGTGCAAAATAACTTGAAAATCACCCATACAAACTGACCCTGTTTCCTTCTTATGATTTTGTGTTTTGTTATTTGGTACATACGTGAGGAACATTGTAACTAATAAATGGCTTTGTTTAAAAAAAAAAAAAAGCGTGCTTCAAAAGCGCGGCTAAATGCTCCAGCCGACGTCTCCTTTGATCCCCGCACGGTAGGAAAATATTTTAATGAAGCAATCTACATTTGAATAGCTTAAGTGCCATAAATAAAAAAAAAAGAGTATAAAAAGATCGCTATCTTTTAAATTCTACACAGCTCTGTGGAAGCAAATGGGTGTGATAAGCCCGTGTTTCGCTTGCACTTTTGAGCCCTCGAGGCGTGGATGGAAAAAATGACTTCGACGGTGGGTAATTGATTTGAAGACAATGAATCTAAAGATTACCGCAGAGACCATCTAATAAAACAATAACTGATAGGAACTGTTCTACAAAAGACAACAGTGACTTCAAATTTGCTATGTCATAGATATTACTTGTAAGTGTATACCGTATGACTTTGTTTCGCCAGAACATACGTATTTGGAATCGTCTCGAGTAAATTTCGTCGAATCCTGTTTCAATTGCCACACATGGCTCCGTGCACCACAAGATCTCCCAACGACGATTTCATTTAACGTCAGATATGTTTTCATTTTTCTGGCGTCGTTCTGAAAAAGCTGTCCAATTGGGAGAACGTTTTGTGAATTTCTCGCTAAATTGGTGCGATTCCGTGATTGATGGGTGTATATCGGAATATCGATAATATAAAACAAATTTGCAACGATTACGACAGGAAACCTACATGGTATAAAAATGAAAGCTACAAATATTGAACTAAACATGTGGTGAAAAATCACGGAAACTCTATGAGCGAGAATGCTGGACTGAAAAACTCTAAAGAGATGCCGCAAGAAAGAAGTGTGCTCTATTTGTCTTTTGTCTACTTGCAAAGTTAATAAAGTTTAATTAAATGAGCAGGGTTTTCCTTTGTTTGCACTAAACTCTATGGATACCAAAACGATATAAATGACATGAGATGAAAGAAAGTCATTTGAATGAAATAAGGATTTCAAGCCTTCCTTTCAGCAAACATGTAACTGACATGTTGTTTTGCCTAACAATAAATTACTCTGGCACTAGTTTTTATATTCACAAGGGATCGCATTCCTACTTAAGTTGCACAGCTTGCAGATGTAATGTGAATTGCTTGCGAGACACACCTAAAGGACATTTTTCTGCGTGCTTGTTTTTACTGCATACGTGAAGAAAGTCATCCTAAATTGGCTGACATTTCCAATTTGAAACCGAGAAGAAAAAAAACAAAACAAATAGTCTAGCTGATGTTTAGACAATCCTTCCTCACCAGTGGACAATGAAGTGTATTTCTTGCAATATGAGATTGCTTCATTTAATTTCAGAAAGCAATGTTGACAGGAATCTGAAGTCTGTACAGTAATAATTAAATTTTTTGTGTTGATTGGTTGAAAAAAGAACTTCAATGCACCCGCAAATTACCAACTCATTAGTTTTAGCAGTTTTAGCAGATTCAAAGCCAAAGTGGTAGTTAACCTCTCGCATTTTGAGAGTCCCGACACATTAGCAAAGGAAATGCTCGGGTGATAAAATTTTTGAGATGCCTTTAGATCGAAAACTGAAGCATTTTTTCGGACAAGAAGAAAACCGAAATGTGGCAGGTGTAGGAATAAGTCAGGAAATCATTCAATTTTTTACACGCCCAGCGAATAAACGACGCACGAGATACCTGTCAGATCAAAAGAGAACCAATCAGAGGCAAGCAGTGTCTTCGTCACGCATCTAAAAGCTGAACACGAAGCGTTTCTGTCAGTAACATGTCGTTGAGGAAACGAGGACATCGTGGCAAGAAAAGTCGTCGTTAAAATTTCTTCCTCGAGACATAACATTTAGCCCCAGGCATATTTCGAAGAAACTCACGATTGGCGGACTTTGAGTGACATGGAAATTGCGACTGCCTCGTTTCTCATCCGTTTCACTTTTCTCATATTTCTGCTGGTTTTGGTACAGTTGAGGTTCACACTTTCATGCGGTTCCAGAAATACGTTGGACAAAAGAGGCCCAAGGAAACCTTTGATGCTGTCACAGTACGTGCCAGACACTCCAGAGAATAGTCAGCAGGCCAGCGGACCATCAAAAGGAAAGATAACGAGAAACTCTCCTGAGTTTGAAAAACTTGAGCCCTGCTACAACAATGCCATAATATTCAAAGACGAAGAAGGGACCGGAGCAGATCGCTTAATGTCGAAGGTAGCACATCTTTCGTTTGTTTACATTTTCTATCTTGCGTTAAATCTCTTCAATTGCACAGCGTGTCGCTTCTTGCGAGTCTTATGTAAACTAGATAGTTCGTACGCGATTTTCATTCATTCATAAATTTACGACAAACATCCTCAAAAAACATCGCGCGAACATGACCGTTGTTGACAATTTTTTTCATTAGAGATGCAAAGAGAAATTAACCATGTTGGCGACTCTGGTAAAACAACAATGGCCTTCAGTAAAACTTGTCGTCACGGAAGCATGGGATGAGCAACAGCAGCATTCGGAGAATTCACTGCATTATGAAGGAAGGGCAGTCGATCTGCGCTTGTCCGACAAGGATAAGACTAAAATCGGTTTTCTGGGGCGACTAGCTGTTGACGCTGGTTTTGATTGGGTTTACTACCAGAAACGTACACACATACACGCCTCCGTCCGTGAAGGTAAATATACTGTTAATCTAATTCAAAAGAGCTTAAGTTAATGATTTTTGGGATACCAACATTTCCATTACGCGCGAGAATGCTGCGTTATTTGTACAAATACGCACTGATAGGGCTCGGTCAATTTTAGATTTTAGCGCGCCAAACTTGTTGTCAAGTTTTGCATTAAGCCCATGCAGGTGCTGCTTTGGTTAGCTGGGGTAATAGTTTTTGCACCGCCCCTGAGGTAACACGCAAATGCAATTTTAGAAATACAAAGGGATTTCCTGAGTTTTTCCGGCCATCAATGGCAGATTTTTTCTTTGGCCCCTTCCTGCGAAAACCCACCTTTCACCAAAACAAACTTGCATCTTCGTGTTGCTTTGCAAAAGTCAAAACAGTGATTTACTGGTTGGTTTATAAGCGGCCTCGACGGTTATCCACTAGAGGTCGGAAGAAGTTGAATGGCATCCTTGTTATTGTTTTGCAGATGGCTACAAAGATGATGGTTGGGAAGGATGTTTCAGCTCTGACTCAACAGTTAAAATGAAAAACGGCGCTGATTTGCCAGTCCGAAATGTGCAAATAGGTGACATTGTACAGGTTATGACAGAAGAAGGAAAAATTGGTTACAGTGAAATAGTTATGTTTGCAGATTATAAACCCGACATACCTCATGCTTCGCACGTTTTGATCGAGACTGAAAATCCCGCGAAACAAATAACACTTACACCTTCGCACCTTATTTTCACTACGAGCAATTCCTCGGAGAGTCAGCTAAAATCTAAACAAGCTGGAAAAGTGTTACCTGGCGAGTTTTTACAAGTTTCATCACAAGGCAAACTTGTCTCATCGTTGGTGAGAAAAGTTTCTATTGTCAAACGAACTGGCATGGTAGCTCCCGTAACCATGCAAGGTAATGTTATTGTTGATGGTGTTCTGTGTTCTTGCTATGCCATGATAACCGACCACGAGATTGCGCACATGGTGTTCAGTCCTCTGAGAGTTGTACACAGTTTTGCGTCGAACCTCTGGAGCATGGACATTTCAATTCAAGAAGGAATGCATTGGTATCCAGGACTGCTAATGAAAATCAATGCCGCATTGGGCCTCTATGATTTCTCGTAAATGCGATACATAAATTGATGTTACTCGTGAAAGAGGAGAGGTAGAATTTTCTGTCTTTCCTCAGCGTGGCTGCCCTGCTACAACTTCTCTGACTTTCGTATGACTGTACTTTGCTTTTGTGGTGTCATGTTTCTGCTTGAGAACGCAAAAAAATATGCACTAAAAGTATTTTTCTTGATTGCCGCTTCTATCGGAACGAACACTGATAAAAAGGTACGATTGTGTGATTGACTGATCTGGTTGTGAAGTCAGTATTCATTTAAAGTTTTTTCTTTATGATAAAAATATTTTCATTATATTTTTGTGAAATATTTAGGACAAAAACAATGTTTTCGTAAATCTAATGCTTGTTTGCGTTTGGCGAAATAACAGACTTGTTCTTGGAGATGTTTTTATTATGATAACCTGAGAGTATTTCTGCGCTATAAGTGTAATTTAGCGCAAATAAAACGTAGGGCACCTCGAGAGATAAATTAAATTAAATTAACTATTTATGTGTCTATATTGTACAATTATATGTAGTTTTGTAAGACATTGTATAAACGGCAGGTATCCGTGTACATTCAGAACTTTACTTTTTGTTAAAGAATGAACTCAAAATATTAAGAGAATTATCAACCAAATTATCGCGTAATATAACAGAAATGTGATTTGTTTTACGATGAAACGAGCTATGTAATGCGAAGTAAATATCTCTTTGTACTTAACGTAATGCACTTTTGTATAGTTGTAACAAACCGCAGTTGGAGGACCATAAAAGTTAACTATAAAAACTGATGTAAAAAGTCTAGAAGTAAGTTAACTTATAAGGTAAACCAAGAACCACATTTATAGAGAGGGTCAAATATCTAGACGAGGTAATGATAGGCTGAACACATCTCGGTCTGTCAAGAGGATTCTGGTAATTCTCTAACATGTCTGAGAGTGTTTAGCTTTATTCTTTATAGCCTTTTTATGGCATTAGAGTGTTTAGCGATAAATGACCCGCATACAGCAAAATCCGCTTTTAAAGAGATTTTATTTGAAAGCAAGGTTTTCCAACTTGCTTATATGCTCAAATTGAACGCATCTGTGGGACATTTCTTCCTTATATACGAAGGAATCTTGCCTCATTTTGTAGGTCAAATTCTTTTGAGGCTCAGTTCACGAAAGTTTGTTTTATTAGTCGCCTGGCAAAGGCCCTCTTAAGGTTGCTCTTGGTACAAACTCGGTTAATGGTGACTCTCAAAACAGAGTTTCCGCTTTGAGCTGTGAAAAGAGTGTTATTTAGGAAAACTTAAGTGCAAAAGCATGATTCTGGAGCGACATTAAAATATGTTCCAACGTAAATATTGATTGTGGTTTGTATCCCTTGTTTCTCTTAACTCCGTTTTTTCTTGTCACTAATTGGCATCTTCTCTGGTTCAAGACCGATCTGTCGTAATTTGGAAATTAAGAAACTAAATTAAAACCGATCCTTTTGTTGGTGCTGGAACTTTTCTTCTGTTCGCAAGAAGTAATAGAACAAACACAAACATAACTGAAGCAAAGAAAACTAGTTAATTTGGCAAGGGCCTTTCCAACGCTGTTGCAGAACATTTCGATGTTAATTACGGGGATAAATTTAGCCGCGCTGTTGAAAAGAAATGTTAGCACGTCCTTGCAATTAGCCACGCGCTGTCAACGAGGGCTCGCCCTGGGCGGACTCAGGGGCGTGATTGTTTGATTTATGTTCTTTTTACGTGCACAGTTTTTTCCGTATTTTGACATAATTTGAATGGGACTTTTGAAAGAGAACAAAGAAAATTTACACAAAATTAACGAATCTAGTATTCAATCTTCACAAAACTGCAACAGAGCTAAAAAATTGAAGTAAATCTTATAAGGGCATGGCTCCCCATTCAAACCTTAATTGAGTAACAGCTGTGTTTAACGAAAGATCACACCCTCTGATAATTGGATTATCGACTTCTCTAAAAAGTGATGTAAAACACAAAACTTCACTGCATTTCCAGGCATCTCGCTCAATTTTATCCCTCAAGCAGGGCTCGAGCTCAAAACATCCCGTCAAACAAAAATGTTTCTAAAAACAGTCAAATTGCGACGATAATCAAAAGTTAATTGTTCTTTGCATCTTTCTTAGTGAATTATTTCCTGTACAAGTTGTGTTCGAGATGCGCTAAGCGACTTGGTATTTGAAGAATCTTTTGACTTTGCATTTAAGGTGTTAAGTGGTTTAGAACGTAAACAGATTTTGCGGTCGCTTAGAGATCTACAAGTGATAAAACAGAAACATGTCTGGGTTCGTGCGACATACGACACTCGTTCAAGAGGGTGTCAATTTTTGCGGTGAGTGCCGCTTCGCCAGGTTTCACGCGACGAAACAGAGCGCAAACAGCAGGGAGGAAAGGCGTTAATTGCGGTAAATTAAAAACGACTCTATTTTTAAACCCTCTCTAACGCATTAACTGAATACTGAGCCCGTTGTTTTAGTTAAATTCATTTGCAAAAATTGAGTGCGTGTGAGAAACCACTCACTTAATTACAAAGTAGTCTGCAGGGTTCGATCACTTGAGATGGCGACAGCGGGTAGCTACAAGCAGTTGATAAACTAGCAATTATCCGAAAAGAAAACTTTGTTGAAACACGGTCTTTTAATAGTGTTACACCCATATATTTCCTGTTGATTTAATTTTTTAGATCTGTTTCAAACCATAAAATAGTTACAATGTGGTAACTAATAAAGCAAATCGACCTTTGAAGTTATGTTTACATGATGGGTCATGCTTTTTGAAAAATCAATTTTTTTTTACCACCCCCACGCACCTTCACTTAACACTTTGGAACAAAACTCGTTCAAGATAATCGTTTTAGCTCACGGAAAGGATAACCAACTACCGACAAACTAAAGGAATGGTTTTCTATTAAAAAATAAACCAAACAAAAGGTATTTCCCCGCAATTCAAGTCAAATAACTACGGAGGAAGTTGAGCAGTGCTTTAAATTTTTTTATCGAGCTTACAACCAATTCAGTTAATTCAAGAAACAGAATAACTTTCGGAATTCATATAGCTTTCTATCCCACTGCCTTCATTTGAGAGCATCGGAGGCGGCTGTGTTGGTTAAAATTAACCTGTCTTGAGAATTAAGACTTGGGGGTTTCGTCGTTCAGTAATACGATTTGCATTCTTTCGAACTGTATGAATTCAATTAGTTCACCTGGCTTTTCAATTGCTTCTAAACTTCCAAGAATCGAATCAAATGGGTGCCGAAATATCTATTTTACAGTTTTGAAACTGCATTAATTTGCAATGAGAAGTGTAGAACGTAACATTTTCGTATAATTTCGTTACTGGTTTGCTGAAAAGAACAGTTATACATTGATTATCTACATAGTTCTTTAGTCTATGGTTGAGTCTTTTTATGCCGAACCTGCCAGTCGAATTTCAAAGTTAAGACATATTTGGTGTTTCTGTTTAGGGTCAGATAAAAATTGTATATTATGGTCTGTTGTGCATATTAAATCGGCGACCGACCTTCTGTTGACTGAACACTTTTTTAAGACGCACAAATCATGATTTTCCGCCTTGACTGGGGCCGACCCAAACTGACTGTCTGTCAGCTCAAAGAGACATTGCACCAAAAGATCTTGAACTATCAACTTTTTTTTTCTGTCCGAAACATTTGACGATCAGGCAGTTACTTCCCCAGGTTTCACAGCTGTTAAGGAAACCCTAAATCGGATCAAAATCATACACAGAAGTAATATGTATTGTTTCTCTTCTTAAGCACTTAGTTTTGTAACTGATAGATATGATACAGGGGAAAATGAATGCAACAAAATGTTTTCTTAATCATGACTAGTCATCTGTAAGCCCTTTCGATTACCGAAAGATAAAGAAACAAAAAAGAACATAGGCTGTGTCTCTGTTAAAAGCTTGCTTATTATTAAGTTCGTTTCGGTCAACCATCTCAGTCTGTTTTTGAAAATGTTTGTATTGCTAAGCGTTTTTCATTTTAAACGCTGCGGGCAAAAAGACGTGAATTCAATAAGAGGATTAAAAACAGTTTGTTCCTGACGATGTAATTAACTGATGATGACGTTTTGCAGCTTATGGTGATTTTGATCGAAAGAAAACGAAATGGGCCTTTTCTGACCGGCGGTTTATGTATCTTAAACTTTCAATTAGAGATCAACTAGTAAAGATGCTGTCAAGCGAGCAAACTCTAACGAAAAAACGGTTGCCCGTTAGTCCGCATGCATCTAAGAGAGCTTACTATCACATGATTTCGGCAAGATATTGGACGAGACGAGAAGAAGTAAAACAAGCATATGCTTGGGACGCGAGACACCAGGCAAATTTGTTTTGTCAAACAATGGATCTTACAAATCCGCTTTACTCCTGAAATGATCTGAAGATGCCGCTTTAGCGTGGGAGTTTTGGGATAAAAGATTAGTAGTATGGGGTATATATCACTCTCTCTCTCCGTCTTAAGGCAGGAAGTCTTAAGGTTTTTGTTACTTTTAAAACCTCTGACATCAAATTTGATAGAGAGGAGGCAGTTGTTGATAAGAATTTTAAATTACGAGCGGGTCTCATTTGAATGAAATACCTTAATACCACTTAAAATACGGCTTTTCGTCGTATTTTCCATTGTCGTTTAAATTTCGAATACCGACGGATTTTAAAAGTGGAAAGAGCTAGTCACAATTTGTGTTCAAGAGTGCCCTTTGTCAGAAAATGGCGTATTTCAGGGTTTCCAGAAGTAATTGACCACCCTCTCTAAAACTAAAAGTCTCCATAAAACTAAAAGAAAATTTAGTGATATATCCCTGTTCTTTTTGCTGACCTCGTATCTCGAATGTTGACGAACTTTTCCGCTTATGTCGGCGCCGTTTAAAACGATTAGCTACCAAAACAAATAGAGATTACGAGATTTGGCTTACATTTCAAATCAAATTTACTGAGTTCCTTTCCACCAGACTTAGGCTCAACGGAGTATGATTTCTTCCTTAAATCCCTTAAAACATTTTAAAATGTAGGTCTACCAGAAGAAAACCTAGCTTAGGGGCCAGCGAAATTAATTCACATTTAAAAGTTGTTGAACTCTCAAGCAAGCAGAACTCCACATGGAATATTTCCTTTTCCGCCAACACAGTCCGACAAATGAAAGTACATCCTTCAATTCTTTTCGACATTTAAAATTATAGTTAAACATTCAATTTCTCTGAGGTCTAAAAGAAAGTAGATGGATCTGCTCCCACGGTAATGAAAAAATGTGTAAATAAAAATATACTAATCTACTCTCCAAGGTTCATTTGCAATAAAGGTGAATCAAGAATATATCTCGTTCGATATTCCCTTTCTATATCTAAAATTTTCTTTTCTCTATTCCTGCTTTTCTATCGTTTGCATTTTATGTGTAAAACTCGAATTAAACTACAGATTCATCAATTCCCTTAATTTTCAAGGAAGCACTGACTTATTTCATTCCTCATTTCATTGTGCTTCTGTTAAAAGGCATCATTCGGTCTTCATAGATGGCCTTAGCACAACCAGCAGGGTACAGTCAACCCACTCGTAAAGTTGAATAAATGCGATGAACCCAGAGAATGTATCTCGTGCAATTATGAAAAGTTTTAGGACCACTGATTTATGTGGGTGGACAGACTATAAACTGTGGTTAGCTTAGCACGCATGGGGAGTAAGTCGATCTGCCCACAGCATGTACAAGGACGCGTCGTACACGAAATATCTATTATTCAGAAGGAAAAAGTCAGTTGTTTTCTGCCCTTTCTGGTCTGTGCAGTCACGTTTACGCAGGCTAAAAAAAGTTTGATGCGACACTTTGTTGTCTGGCTTGTCTACCGTAACGATTTTAAACCACTTAACCTAAATCACCCTGAAATCTTGAATTTATGAAACTTTGCACCTGTGATGCTTAAACTATACTTCACCGTTAAGAAGGTGTAGTAATAGTGATAAGCATGGTTTTAGGGCCAGGAACTGAACCTCTCGTATCAAGGTATAGAAGGTTCTATTCTGTTCTATTGGATATAATCACTGAGATTTGGTAAGGATAGTGCGGAGAGCTACACGGAGGTGAAGGCTTTCACGGCTAACGGTTAAAATTTTGGCCGTTTTCCGGCTAACGGTTGACTTCCTTCCTTTGAGATTAAAAAACATTTTTTACGAGTAACGGTAAAAATTTGTCAAGTTTTACGCCTATTGGCAAAATGTTTTGGCCGTGTTACGACTAACGTTTAACCCTAGTGAGAGCCTGGGTACGAGTTGAGCGCTCTCCCCCTTGTAAATATACCGGAGCTTACATCATACGATGATCTAAACTGGATTTTCAACGAGAGAGTTTTTCTTCTTAGAGGTATTATGTCAATCAGAGGGAATTTCAAAAAACCACTGTAAAATGCCTGTACAATATGAATTATCTGCTTTTAAGAGCTTAGCTACAGCATTACATGTGTGATAATAAAAAGTTGTGACTTGTTCACGCTACACAGTGCATGTAAGTTTTTGGATTGGGGTCAGTGACTAAACCATAAACAGTCTCGTGCAAAAATTACCCCCACAACAACCGCAAAAAGTTTTACATTAAAAAAAGAAAATGTAGAACTTGGTGGATGTGACATCTCGAAAAGAATTTGAAAACGAGCCAGTGAACGAAAAAGATAAATTTTGCCATATTTCATCCCACAGCCTCAGTTTGGCCCGAAATTGGAACGCTTCTCTATGTCACGATCAGTAAAAATGTTTGATAAATTTCCTTTCTTTTATTTCCTTGTGATGATGATTTCTTGAAATTGCTTAAACAACGCTCTCGTGACTCAGTGACCGCGTGACCAGGTGATTGCCACATGGTGCCACGTGGTAATTCACAAAGATTTCCTGTTCATCTGTCACACAAGCTGTTCAGGTGGCATGTTATGACTGTTAAATCCAGTGCTTTGTAAATGTGCTGGAGCTGGGTTTTAAATTCCCATCGCGTGAGCAGATTTTTTCTTATCTGACGCGGCAAATATTCAGGTTGTCTATTTGGTCAAAAGCAGATGTTCATATAGAAAGAGCACATTTCCTTTGTTTGTGATTGCGTTAAGCCGTTTTCCTTCTACTTTAATGTTCCCGCCAAATGCTGACAGTAGTCCGCTTTTTATACAGTGTTTCAGAAGAAAGGTTTTAACCTTTCTTCTGAAACACTTTACAAAAAGCGGATTAAAGAGGTTTAAAAATCTCTTGCCTGTAAAAATTCTTCACCGTATACCTTTTTACCTTCATGCATATATATATATATATATATATATAATTCTATATATATTTCATTTCTTTTTTTTGGCCACAAAATATTGTTATACAAGGAAACTGGGAGTTAGCCAGAATCTTAGCCCGCCAAGTGAGAAAGAAGAAATTTTGAACCACCTAGGACTTCTTGAAAATGGACGAAATGAGACACCAGCGTCCGAACATAGTCATACTGAGGAAATTGCCTCACACAGAATCTTGAGATCCCCCCCCCCCCCACCCTTAATTTGAAAAGTTTTGCACTGTTTCATTCCGCATTACGACAGGGGTGGTCTTGGTCTCAAATAAACCGCAAAGAGACTGAGAACGAAACTTTGAAACCCTCGGGACAATATGTGTAGTAATACATGACAAAAATAGCTCTCAAAACAATATGGCGGCTTCGAAAGAAATTTCGTGGAGACGACGCTGGAAACCGAATCTAAACTCCCAACCATGGAAACACGTTTCCATTTCTGGAAAATCATTTTTATTGAAGTCCATGTTTGTTGAGGTGGACTGCTCCTATGAATTATGCTTGTGGGATTTCAGCACTTTTTGGTACGAAAAAGTCGAGCAAGATAAATTTAGAGCTAGAGCTAAGGTAATAGTACTTGTATGTGGCTTTAGATTCATGTTTCGATCAGTAATAAGGGGGTATTGTTGGATTTTACTCTTACAATTAATGACTGCAATGTTTTCAGGACGTAGATAGACAACTGAGATGTATATGCAGGGCTCAACAAACTGAAATTATCGTAAAATCTGAGATGTCACATCTACATCTACATCTACTTTATTACTCTTCAACGCTATTGCACATCAGGAAGAGATAAAAGAATAAAAATATAAAAATATAAACATAGCTAATAAAAATAATAAACAAATAAAATATGTAATTAACAATATAGCTATGCTTAAACTTAGAAAAATTTTGTACTGCAAAAAGCTGAAGTATTAAGTGATCTAGTTCCAGGTGATAAACAGGTCCAGTCCCTTATAGTTCTCGGAAAGAAACTATACTTTCACGTTGAAAAGTTGGTGTTGAGCCCTGATCTGTCTAGTCAGTGTATGAGAGAAGGTAAAGTTTTATAGGGCATAACTTGCTGGTTCTTGAAAGAGTCAAAAGGTCCTAAGGTTCTGACATCAATTAACATCAACCACACAGAAAGATATATTTCAGAACAGAAAGAAAAAAAAATGCTTAAGTCACTTGATTGCAAATGTCAAGTTTCCCATAACCCGATGTAATATAAATAATAATATAGATCAATTTCTATAGCGCATTTCCATGTAAATGCTTTGATGCGCCTTAAAACACTGTGGGGGGGACTTTTCCAGACTGCCGGCGGCAGTTTACAATTAATAAAGGAGAAATTTTTACAGATGCCCCCTCCCCCTATTCCCAGTAAACAGGCCAGACCACATCACAGTAATCTTGTGACGTGGGTTCTTTAACGTCCCCTGCCGAAATTAACTAATTGATAGGTGCAGGAGACGGGACCTCCGGCTTTACGTCCTATCCGAGAGACGAAGCAATGTGAGTGAAGCGTCTTGCTTAAGGACACAACTTCTAGCCCCAGCCAGGACTTGAACCTGGGCCATCTGACCTAGAGTCCAGCGCACTGACCACTGGATTACTCATGCCTCCCGTGAGATGTCATGCTGTAACACTATACAAGTCTAACAACAACAAACATATGAAACATATGAGTGAACTGCGGTTATGAGACGTATATAAGAACGATCCTTCGCAGTAAAGCACTATTTGAGCAATAGTGGAAATCAGACCTGAAAAAAATTTCAGGCCTGTACGGGATTCGAACCACTGACCTCTGCGATACTAGTGCAGCGCTCTACCAATTGAGCTAACAAGCCAACTGGGAGCAGGCCATCAAATTAATTCGATATAAACCCGTAGATGATAAATCGAACAACAACAAACATATGAGTGAACTGCAGTTATGAGACGTATATAAGAACGATCCTTCGCAGTAAAGCACTATTTGAGCAATAGTGGAAATCAGACCTGAAAAAAAAAAATTTCAGGCCTGTACGGGATTCGAACCACTGACCTCTGCGATACTAGTGATTTCCACTATTGCTCAAATAGTGCTTTACTGCGAAGGATCGTTCTTATATACGTCTCATAACCGCAGTTCACTCATATGTTTCATATGTTTGTTGTTGTTCTATTTATCATCTACGGGTTTATATCGAATTAATTTGATGGCCTGCTCCCAGTTGGCTTGTTAGCTCAATTGGTAGAGCGCTGCACTAGTATCGCAGAGGTCAGTGGTTCGAATCCCGTACAGGCCTGAAATTTTTTTCAGGTCTGATTTCCACTATTGCTCAAATAGTGCTTTACTGCGAAGGATCGTTCTTGTATACGTCTCATAACTGCAGTTCACTCATATGTTTCATATGTTTGTTGTTGTTCGATTTATCATCTACGGGTTTATATCGAATTAATTTGATGGCCTGCTCCCAGTTGGCTTGTTAGCTCAATTGGTAGAGCGCTGCACTAGTATCGCAGAGGTCAGTGGTTCGAATCCCGTACAGGCCTGAAATTTTTTTCAGGTCTGATTTCCACTATTGCTCAAATAGTGCTTTACTGCGAAGGATCGTTCTTATATACGACTATACAAGTCTGTAACACAATGATTATTCTTATAGGGAGATTTTCCACCAAAGATTCACACCTACATGCAGCTGCCTGGAGGTGTTTGATTTTGTTTTAATATTCTAGAGGTGCTTCACCCTCTCCTCTAGAGGTGCTTCACCCCCCCTTTAGAGGTGCTTCACCCCCCTCTAGAGGTACTTCACCCTCCTATTGAGGTACTTCATCCCCACCCCTCCCCATCCTTCGCCCCTTGTGAATTTCCATTTGTTTGCCCCTTCAAGGCTTACGCTTTCGGCACCTGCAGATGGAATTCTATAAAAATCCCAAATGTACCTAAGTATGTGCTTGTGGTTATTTTTTGCAGGAACTTAATCCAAATGTTGAAGCAAAACTCTCATTTTTGCTGAAGTTTGTGGAGAAAAATATTGTGAAACCCAATGAAAAGGAAGAAACATTACTTATAATCAATCAGGTGAGCAAATAAAGCTATTGTGATAAAACCCCAATAAAAGACCCACCCCCACCCCTCCCCTACATGCCTGCCCTGTACTATGAAATGCAGAAAACTGTGATTGCCTGAAATATTTCAGTATTAGAATAGGAAAGAAAATAAATTTTGAACTCATCCAAAATAGTCCTACATTTTTTTTAGAAACCCCTACTTGTGACAAGCATATATTATCTCTCATTATAAACTTAAGATGTTTCTGTGAGACCAAAAGTAGTGTCCACACTTTCTTGGGCATTGTGGTGGAAGCCTAGTATCCAGGGATCTATTAGAAGCTGGCAACCAGTGAATTCTGGCAGCTACTCTCCTCAATGGAGCCAGCTACTTTGGCCATTCCACTTCCCAGTTTTTGTGTGCTTTTGGAAAACATTCAATATATTCTAAATGCAGTCATCAATAAAGGTGTTTTTTGTTGTTGATATTTTGTCTCCCTTTTGGTTGTTGGGTGATCTTTGTAACAAGTTCCAACAATTCAATCAACAACATGATTGGTTTGCTCTGCGTCATGTTGGATGGACAGAAGAGAAAGACTGGTGACAAATCTGCCTTGATCACCGCCTAACTGTCTTCTGCCTACTTATGTCCTAATATACACCTACTTCCAAAATTAATGAAATCCCTGAGTATCAGAGGAAGTTCACCTTCATTGTAATTTAGCCCAGTGGTTTAAATACTGTCCTTAATAGCAAGGTAGTGTAATTAGCAGGATACAATATATTTACAGAGTAAAAATAGTAGACATGATTTAGTTGGATTGTTCTTTGGATTCACTACCAAGTAACCATTTAACATGGAACTGGGTTGAAGAAGCTAGAAGGCCAACAACACAGTCATTGTTACAAAATGTGTAACCTATTCTGGAGTCCTGTCCATTCTGCAAATGTGCAAAACATCAGGGATGGCTCAGTGATGAAATCACTTGACACCTTTCATCCCATGCAGGGTCACCGTATGCCAGGTTTGATTTTCTGCCCTGCTGTCACAAATGGGTTGAGTTTATTGCAGTTCCTAATTCTTGCTACAAGGGTTCCTTCCTCCTCAAAGAAACCAGAATGTGATATGTCAGTGAGACTTAAAATAAGTTGACAGAGAACCATATGGTGGATGTTCCTCTGCTAGATATGTTTTTTCCTATAAGTATAATTAGAACACGGGTGAAATCATTAGTGGTATGTTTTATTGACAGGGGTCCACAACTGAAGATGAACTGGTTTTGAGAATGAAGACAAAGTTACAGGGGGGTGTACCATTTATGTGGGAATTCCACTGTTCAGAAGGAGAAAAGCGCATGGTAAGAAAGGATGATTCAGTGGGACTCACAAAATCCCCCCCGAGATAAAAGTGAACAGGCTTTCAAAGTCTTTGCTCTACTGTAGGCTTACATCATAATTCCCCAGGTTTACTCTTCTTGCTGTTTCTCAAAGCATTTTTTATGCAACCATATATTGACAGAAACTAAATGGAAGCTTTCCTTGTTTTATTGGGAAGGGAGATTGATTTGATTGGTGGGGGGGGCATCAATTTTTTAGTAGGTGGGGGATGCTATTGAGTTGATGCAGTGGTGGCATAAGAAAAAATAGCCAGGTTTTAGATTTCCACAGGAGGCATCTTTGAAGGTAATGTATTGGAATTGCCATGAGAAGTTACATGTCAATCACTTCTAGGAGTTGCAAGGGACCTTATGCAACCACAACGGCGACAGCAATGAGGACGTGGAAAAACAAGAGATCTAATCGGCAGAACAATAGCTCAGCATGTGCGTTTTGAAACTTTGTACATTTCTTAGCTGTCCGATGCAAAACAACAACGTGAAATTGCCAAAATTTGTGTTGTCTGCGAACCAAAACTGTGACAGCAAATTATTTTAATTTCCATTTGGAACTCGACGCTACTTTTATACGTCATGCTGAAGTTGAGGTGTGGCGCCGTATAAGACAGCTAGTAAGCTCCTGCAACCATTTTTGAAATTCTAACTAAGAGTAGAAATTCATTTTTTAATGGAAGTCTTCCTTGGCATTGCCGTCCTGATTGCGTAAGGTCCCTACTGTGTTTAGTGTTGCAAAGCCTTTGGGAGGGTAGAATTCTATATATTGGAGGACATAGCAAGAAAATTGGATTAGTGAAGATTTTCATAGCTTCCAGCTGAGCCAACCTCTGAAAATTAAAACAGTTGATTTTCTAGCAGAGGATTGACATCATCTGCCTTCCATTCAAGTGTAAATTCAAACCTAACATAAAACTGACAAAATATTTTTTCTTTGAATTCATGTTATGCAAATTCAGAATTAGAAAAAACATCTTTACCATAATAAATAGAAAATATTAGGCTTATTTAATGTCCAGGAGAAGTTAAACTCCTGGCATGAAGCATCAAGCAACCGTGTCATTGAAACGAGTGGTGTAGTTGGAAAAAGTTAAAGACAGGAAAAAGTTAGGAAAACCATCCTCACCTTTCCTGCTTACTTTGGTGGCTTCCACAAAAAACCTGCTTTGAAGACTTTAAAAACCAAGTTTATGCCATTGCAGTTATGGGTGACAATAGGAAAAATCTGTCTTTTTGATAGTTAATTAAAATTTTAAGGAGAATTTGTACTCATCACTCCTTTGAGTAACAGTTGTAGGGTTGCAACAGCTTGTATAATTTTTATATTTCAAAGGTTGGATCACAGCTAGTCCAGCCAATGCTTGCCATGATTGCCGAGTTAAACAGATGGCAGGGAGAGCTCTGTAAGTTACTGAAGAAGAAGGATCAGGAGATCATGGATTACAAAGACTCAGGGGCATGTTTGTCAAGAAGTAAGAATGATGTACATATATCTTATTAACCAAGCGCGAGGGCCGCACTGGGGGAATATCGGCCCGAGGTCTTGACAGTACGGACCGAGCGCAGCGAGGTCCGTACAAAAAAGACTGAGGGCCGATATTCTTCCAGTACGGTCCCGAGCAAGCTTGGTTAATAAGAGATTTATTATACGACTGAAGTTCAAAGGGACACAAGTGCGGTATCATTCGGGACCATTCGGGACAGTGCCCGGTCCAATACTGAGAGAATATTGGACCGGCAATAGAGCATTTTGATTGGTTGATTTTAGTTATTGGCCCTCTGACTGCCCGTGTCGTGTAATAATAAGTAAGATTTACTGTGGAAGAACAATAGGACACGTAGTCCCTTACTAGGTTCACCGGCCTAAACCAATCCCAACCCACCCATCCCACCTCAGGGAAGGACATCCATCACATAGTAATCTCTTACGTGGGAAATTAATGTCTCCCACCCCTAACCCTGCAGGAGACGGGACCTCCATTCATTCGTCCCTATCCGAGAAGACTAGAATATCTAACCATTTCTTGATGTTATAGAAAGGAAGCATATTCTTCTCAATTATTTTATGACCTTGAGTGTTGGTCTGGCCGGGGCTCGAACCCTTGACCTCCCGCACAACAGTCCAGCGCTCTATCCATTTAGCTAACTGGGAGGCAGTTTTATAACTTTCTTCTCAACTATAGATATACTGAAATTCTACAATTCTAGATTTTCCTATTGGAGTTTGTACAATGATGTTGTTTGTGACTGTTTTTCCCAGGTATTGTAAGGAATTTTTTTCTTACAATACCTGGGATCCATTTCTCAAAAGTCCTGTTAACTTAAAGAGCCAGAAGCTATATCTTCAAATCAAAATTTTAAGAATAGAGGTGCAGGTTCGGGCACCAGTTCTAACCAGTCCATTTTGTTTCTCAGCTGATAAATTTATTGTTAAATTTTCAAATTGTTTTGAAACCCCATCTTGAATGAAAACAGAATAGCTTAACAGGCCTGTAAAGTTACCAGGACCTTTGAGAAATAGTCATAAAGGTGATTTTTAAGGAAAGATATGAACTGGCAAATATTGTGTGATTAAAAGAATAAACAACAAGAAAATATCAGAGTAAAATTAACAAATGCATGACACTACAGGTCCAGAAAATTGCTGTTTGGATCACAGGAGTGAAAGGAATAAAGAAGCTATTTTTAAACAAGCATCTACATATTATTTAATGCAGCTAATGCAGGATTTGAACTGTGCTAAACACTGAAACAAGACTGTTTAAAATCCTACAGGTTATGTGATTTTCAGTCCAGTTTCAACAGGCATTATATTCTCTTTATTGCATTAGAAAGCCTTGCAACACCTGAGTTCAATGAAGATACATTCAAAAGTAAAATGTTTCTCTCACAGGTATGTACAGCTTATGCTACTGAACTGATTATAATATTATTGCTTTTGTCCCCAACTAAATTATTTGCTGACTGAAGCAGACATAGTTATTATTTCCTTTGCGGGATGCATGTGTTATGTAAGACAGTCATGGTCGAAGAAAGTGTATAGAAACAGTAGCCTCCATTTTGGATGAAAATGTGCATGGATATTTGTGTGTGGACATTATTTGTTCCATGATGCACACAATTTTTCCAAGACCAAAGCTTGAGGAAAACTGTGAGCTTCAAGGAACAGATAATGTCCAAGGACAAACATGCAAGCATATTTTCGTGTTAAGCGGAGCCTATTGTGTTTGTTATCCTTCAAATATTTTGCAGCACACAGGAAAAATGTTATGAACAGCTTTCTACTGTTTGCTGCATGGGATGTTCACTTTTCAGTGCTCTCTGGTAGGACTTAATGAACAAACAAACATGTTTCTTCTTCTCTGACAAATAAAAAATGCTATCTCAACTTGAAATTAAATTTTAAATGAAGACTTATCATAGTGGATGTAAGGTTTCAAAATTGGGGAATGTCACTCAGGGTATATCCATGGATATTCCTGAGTTTTAGCTAGGGAATATTGGTCATGTAATGTGTTTAGACAAACTGTGTACAAGTGAAAATATTTGATGGTTTATAGAAGTTAATATTATTATTTTAGCTTTTTTTTTGTCATATTTCCTCTGTTGTCAGTTACTAAGATTTTTCTTTTACTTTAATCATGTCCTCTAGTAAGCATTGCATCTTTCTTTTCATTTTCAACCTGATTCTATTTTTAAATTAAAATCCAAGGTAGCAACTCTTTTATGATTAAACTGACAGTTTAAAGTCTGTCACTTCAAAATTATGAAAGCCATTTAAGGCACTGTGAAAATGGATCACTTTGACTGAGAAACATTGTTTTTGTAAGGATAAAAGAAGATCTTTTCTGTGGTCTTCATGACAGCCATCTGATTTCAAACTAAAATATCTGCTTTCTGTTGAATTTTTTATTTTGTTCACATGGCCTGGTTTGTTAGGGCCAGTTATATATACATGGTTTAATGCAAGCAGTGGGCCGTACCATCCACTGTTAGCTTTCGGCCCTCTTGACACTGTTCACAATGTTCAGATGAAAGATTCAGCTAAATTCAAGATAGCATAGAGTGTACTTTTGTTAAACAACAGCTAAACTTTGTTTAAATGACTGGCCCTTAGGGTTTTGAGGATGCTGTACAAGATGCAGTTACACAAGGACTTGATAATGATGCATCTGAACTGTATAAACAGGTTATGATAAAAACAGCATGGCTAGCAGAGAAAGATCTACCAGGTGACAAATTATCTTATAGTTACTGTTGTTGGCTACATTGTGATAGTGATCTTTTAACCCTTTACACCGTAACATTAGCACATTTTGTAAAGTGTGTTAAGCCTCAGTCTTTCCATGGCTTAAATTCCTCCACTTTAGTTTTCAATTGTGCACTGCCTTCCTCTGAATGTGCCTTGGCTTTTCCAGCTGAGCCTTGCCCCGAGAATATGATGGGGAGACCATTAACCCTTTACACCCTAACATCAGTATGCATATTCTCCTTACTGATCTGTACACATTTCCTAAGGTGCTGACAAGGAGAATTTGTTTAACAATCAAGAGCTTCTTCAGTTTGTGATCATTTCCTTTATTCTCATGACCTTAATGTGTGATTCAGGGTGGATATGCAAAGGAGAAATAAGATGTTAGTTACTCTTATGGAGTCAAAGGGCTAAGGTAGATTTGAGAGGTAGTTTGCAAGGAATGTTGCAAGACTAACTACACAATACATGACAATCCTAAAACATCAGGCCTCATGCAATATGATAGGCTGTTAGGTTATTTCATCAGAGGGCAGCATGCAACCCCCCCTCCCTAGGATCACCCCCTGGCCACACTGTGGCCCACTGTTAAGGCCTTTTAGAGAAATTTTTGACTGTATGACGAGTGGTTGAATTTAAATAAATGACGTCAACCAAGTTTTTAAAAGTTTGGGATAGAATTAACGCAAACGTAGCCCTTTGTAGGTCCTCTCTTATTTCTCAGCTTCTGACAGCATGTTTAACGTGGCGAAAACTAGATAAACGATTCTTAAGTTACTTGACAGTGGGCTGTTAAACTGGATGTAATTTTACAAGAAAATTTTCCAATCGTTGCCTTTCTCCATGCACTGTAACAGAGCCCGAGGAAGATGTTGAAGATGTGGATGATATCTACGGATCAGTTGCTGTAGGGGGTCCTAGTGCCCCTTCATGGACTGACTTACCCCCACCGTCCCTGTTTGGAAAGGAAGATGAACCCTTTACCACATCCCCAAGGGTATCTCCTAGGAAAACACCCGTCACGTCACCAGCAAAGTCGTCTGGGATGTCATCGCTCTCAGATTCCCCTTCTAAGGTAATAATATGAACAGAATAGTTGTGTTTGTGACGTACCTGTATGTCGGCCGAATTGACGGTCAAAGTTTCTTATGATTGTCCAAGTATGAAGCAGCTCAACTATTTAACCACTCCCCTTGAATGGGATTCTGGTGCCAAACACAGAGCTTACCTGCCTGATAAGCTCCAACAGTCATGGTTTAGCGGGAGTGTAAGACTTACTGGCATCAATTAGTCTATGTAGTAGTACTAGCTGTTTGACTCTTCTTTGGATAATGGTTTAACTCGTTTTGTATTATCTCTAATAGTATACTACGGAGCCCAATACCCCCACATACACACACACGTACACCCACACGCACACACACGGACACATACACACACGGACACGCACGCATACGCACGCACGCGCACACACACACGTACGTACGCACACGCACACACACGCACACACATACGCACACACATACACACACACCTACGAACCATTAGACTGAGTATTGTCAGCAATTGGACGTGTATCTCTGATTTAAAATTTCTTGGCAGGATATGGAACTAGAGAGACGTGAAGCACTGCAAAAGAGACTAGCCGAAGAAGCCGAACGAAAGAAAAAGAAAAAACGCAAAGTTAATTTATGACAGACGCGCACTAGTCAATGTTTTTAAAATCAGACAGCAAGGGTCCAAAAGTTTAAAGCTCGGTCTTTGATGCTGATCCTTACACACGAAAAGATGCGAGTATTTGTAGCGGTTTTATTTCATCGCTTAATACTTCGGAAACAACGGTTTGGAAATATTTCAAGACAACTAACGAAAAGCAAGAGCATAGTTTAAAAGGGCGTAGGTACGAACTGGTTTGAGAGGGTCTAACATTATCGTTTAACCCCCTTCCCTTCCACCAACCCCTCTGCCTTCAGGATATACCCTGGAGCGACACGCCCTCTGCAGAAGTCTTTCTTTCGAAATACAGACCTGCTGTAATCAGCTACAGCAATTTTTAACCGAGTGTCGTTTTGCTTCGCTAATCTATGTGATTAAAAAAAAAATTCGCTCTTCCCTCTCAACCAATCAGATGTTGTAAAAGTAAAATCTATAGTGACTGTCACCCACGTTTTCCCGCGCTTTTTTTCTTTGTTCTGATTGGTCACTGGAGTTACTATGGTTTTGGTTTTACGACACTCCATTGAACAGCAGTTTTCAAACTGAACCTAATAAAAACAACGAGCTATTGGGAGAGGATAACCTTTGTGGTTGTTGTTGTTGTTGTTGTTTATGTTTCTGATTCACAGCTGGTCACACCAGTGTTTATGCCAAGATAATCCTTTTACTACCAAGAGTGACCAAAAAGAAATTTCTTTTCAATATCCATACATTTTCAAGCAGACAGGCGATGAAAAGAAAGAAAAATATTAATGAGGGGACATTGTTTGATTAATCACTATTTTTCACCGCCTAAAGTGTAAGAAATGTTTGGCAAACAGAGCTGAGAATTGAAATTACATCTTGAGCGTCATTTTCAGGCTCATTGAAAATGGCCTTTCATGAGAATGGAATCTTGTTAGCGTAGACGAAATTAAAACAGAACGAAGTTGGTTGGAATGCCGAAGTTTAACACAGACTAATCTCAGAACTTATATACCTTGATTTTGCTTCTAGAGGATGAGCAGTACATGAAGGAGTTTATCACGCATGGAAAACTGGAGATGAAAATCTACGGCCCTAGCGTTCAAAATGAGCACGCCTTGATCAGTTTTAAGTTGAGTTGAAAACTTTTAGTCGAGTAAACCGGAATTGTGCTGGTTTTGCTTCACTATGCTCTGAGATTGTTCAGTAAATTCTGACCATCCCGGAGCCAATACAAAACCAGTTACGTTTACGGGGGGGATTACTGAAGTTTCCCGAGTTCAAGTTGAGGCTGTCCACACATGTATTATAAGCTCTTTATTTCTTTATGGTTTAATTTGTCACTGTGATCACTTTGCCTTTCGTATGCACTCTGTCTTCAACAAAGCAACGTAATTCATCTCACCACTTTTCCTTCCTGCCTTTTTTCATGTGAAGTATTTGTACCTGCAAAAGCTGCCCTGCTTGGAGTGTTACAAAGCTAACAAGGTAACTAGTCAGCCTTTACCCCTCTCCCCTGTCCTCTCACTTTCCCCTGGCAAATCAATTACCTTTCGACAACATCAAAATTAGGGATGTATCAGGAAATGGAATGATAGATAGGATGATCGCTTTAAAGCGATCTTTTGTACTGAGATAACTGCTCTAGGCAAAGACGTGCATTTTACTCGGGTATCGTTGTTGTGTTACTAAGCCAGTGGGGGATATCTTTGTGGAAGTAAATGTGGATTATGGACATATATTCAGACTGAGAAACCACGATGAGTAATCAGTATTCCCAGCTGCAAAATGAGTAGAATGTAGAATTCGTGCGCCCAGAAGCTCCTTGCAGCTATTTATCACTTATTTTCCAAAACAAACTAGCCGTAGGAGGAAAATTAAAAAATCCGGAAGCAAAGGAAGAAAAATTGTACATTATTGTCAACCGTGGCGACAAGACAGGACTATGCTTTGGCTTGTTTGACTCCTCTTTTTGTTAATTGCGATTGAAAAGTCTTCACAAATTGACAAAATTTGCATGAAATCTAAATTTTTAAAACCTAAATTGCTGTTCCCCAGTTTGTGTCTTGTGAACACAATGCAACACGACAGGACGACTAAGGCAGGTGCACTAAGAAACGTCATTTTCTGTCGTCTCTTTGTCTGTGTTTTTAAAAAAGTTGACAATTTGAAGTCTACCAACGGAAGAACAATCCATTTATTCAACTTTCTTCTGGTTATTCATTATTTTAGGGACAAAAATTGTCGCAAAGTGTCATTCAAGCGTTGATTTAGTGGCATGTTGTCACACGTACTTGTAATAAAGCTCGTGTCAAAATTCAGCTTTCAACTGGTTTCTTAGCGTCTGCTCAGAAAGGAGATCTAGTTGTCTAACTTGACGAGGAAAGTGGATTTGAATTGCCCCGAGAAAGATACCTTTGCTGCGCTTCGCAGGTAAATGTTAAAGGAATTTATAGAAAATATATCTGATGTAATCCGTTTAATTCTAAGCTTTATCGATAAGGATTATGCCGAAGTGGGAAAACTCGTCCTTAAAATGATTGGTTTTCTTTTTCATGTGCATTTTCACTGTTTTGCTTTTAATCCGAGCGATTCAAAACAGTGTGCGTGAAAGAATTCGATGGAAGTCCAAACTTTATCAGTTCATTGTCCATTTGTTCCTAAAATGCGTCGATTCAGGAGGAATAAGGGTGCATTTCATTTTGCATCAGGATTATTGAAAAAAAAGCTCTTGAATGCCGGTTGTAAATGACTCTCGAAGTGTCGCGAAATCCTCCCGCAGAGGTAGCCTTGACTTTTTGCTCTAGACAAGTCTTTTTCTTTTGGGTAAACAACAACGAAACAATATTGCCAATTTCAAATGTTCGGTTGTAGCTCTAAACAAATTTACTGTTATGCGTCGAAAATTGAAATACTATGGAAAGTCAAGTCGCGCATGTCGCGCTAGAGGCTTATCGCGCTAAAAGGATGATGTGACGTTTTTTGCCGTTCAAAAATGACATAAATCCTAAACTGAAACCCAACAGCTTCACCCTATGAAAAAACCTTTAATTAATGTATACATGATGTGCATAACAGCCAGACATTTGTATTTAAACAAGCTGGTGTTATCATTAAAACTAGACAAGAACCAAAAAGCGCAACAATTGTTTTCGCATATTTTCACGTCATTAAAAGTGTTGGTTTTGTTTTCCTCATAATTTTTTTTAATATGTTTGAGTATTATTTTGAAAAAGAATTTCCTAATTTTAAACATGATAATTTAAATTTTTTTTCAAATTGGACACATCTATGTCATCTATCCGTCCTACATTTGTGTTTTGTTTCCTTTTTTCACGGAATATTTACATAGACAGCCATACATCTCGGAGTGGAAAGTTTCAGTTGGCATGCTCAGCCTCCTGAGTTCTGATAATGTTGGTCGTGTATGAGGTAAATAATGGTATATGGCTTATTTGAACCCTGAGTTTGCGGCGTATAAAGACTATCACATGCGCGATTTGATCATGCGCGTAATTTGTCTCATATAGAATCATTCTGTGGATAGGATTTGTTACATATTTCATTTATTTCCAAGCCGAAAGTGGTTTCCAAGCTCCCCCGCCATGTTTTCATGCGTGTCTCCACTTTCCTGTAGAAATGCGGTTCCAGTTACGGAATTAGTCTCAAAATGTTCGCATGCAAATATCTTTTAATAGTACATTAAGTATGTTCCCTTACTAGGGCTTTGATCTGAACGGACAAGGTATTTTTCAACAGTCATGATTCACTACAGTTTAAGGAACTGTTTTGAAATGACTTTGACAACAAAAACTGTGCGGTAGGTGTTCAAAACTTCTAAAAAAGGCAATTCCGTAACAACTTTTGTTGTCGCAGGAGTATGCGACCTGGTGACACACTGTCGAATAATCTTGTCCCCGATTAATAGTCATTGTATAGTTATAGTTCACTAGCAGAGTGTTTTAGAGAACTGTTCCGAAGGATCTCGAAATTAGTTCAAGTTTAGAGCGGTTCCGAAGGATCTTGATATTACTTTTTTTTTTGGTGTTTCGTCCGACCAAAGTGAGTAACGGAAACATGGTTTTGGGTTCGCGGAGAGGGGAATCGTCAAAACATACTGACTAACAAAATCAGTAGAAATGATCGATTGGAAACAGGTGCACAAACTCAGTCAGAATGCTCTCTGGCGGTTGACTAAAAGTCATTGCAGACGTGGCGAGCATGCGCATGATACTTTCCTCTTCAAAAGTGGGAGGAGCTCTGGGACGAAAATCACGATAGCACGTTGTAAAGGAAAATAATAACTGGGTAAAATTCGTTTTTCCAGCGAAGGCGTTCAGTATTGTGTCCGCTTGACACAGAGTAGCTAAGGTCCTTGGAGATTGCGCAATAATTACAAGCCGTGAATAGGCATGTATAGATTGTGCTAGTAAATTCGGGAAAACTTGCTTTACAATATACCCAAAAGGTGCTCAAATATCAAAAAGTTGCCACCACAATTTAGAAAAGTTGCTTGCTCTCTAGTGTCGTTTTGTTTTAGAAAAATACTCAAAACGTGTTTGTTTGTTTATTGCCCTTTAAACATTTTCATTAAATATTCTTACAATCATTAAAAGAGGCCAAAAGCCATTGTCATAAGACAAATATAAATACTATGTTGTAATCAATATACTCTTTAAACTCAACATAACTTCAATAGATACGTATTTTCTACTTAAAGTTTCTAACTA
Organism: Stylophora pistillata; assembly: GCF_964205215.1. NCBI lineage: Eukaryota > Metazoa > Cnidaria > Anthozoa > Scleractinia > Pocilloporidae > Stylophora > Stylophora pistillata. Next base: position 22,328,499 of record NC_142530.1, read on the forward strand.
GTCAACCTTGCAAAGTTTACTTGGATGGGCATCATAATGTTAACTATATATACATCATATCATATACACCATGATATTGTTGACTTATTTCTATTTTCTTCGTCTGAAATTTCATCTGATTGCGATGCCATGATAATGACTCTCGGCAAATACCCAAGATGGCCAGCGGCAGGCTCTATGTTACAGCGAATAACCGCTGGATTTAAGCGCCCGTTAGATAGATAGCTGCTGTCCAGATTTCGTGGGCGTAATGCAAGTGTTATTTTATTGTCATTTTATTGCATATCCTTAGTTTTAATAAAATCAGTTTTGATAAAACCAGTTTTAATAAAATCCTTCGAAATGAAACGACCTTTTACGGTTTGGATCGGTTTTATATCAATTTGTTGCTCAAAAGTTGCCTAGGAAGGCAAAAGTTGCCTTAGGTTGCTGGGAAAAAGAGTTGCTCAAAACGCTAAGATTAAAAGTTGCTCAAAAGTTGCCGAGGACAACCTATTTATGCCTAGCCGTGAACGTTTTATGCCTTTCTTTTGTCGAAATATTTGATCATTGACCAGTTATTGATAAGTTTAAGACCTCAGTACTTATATGTGTATTCTATCAAAGATTGACAAAAGTGAAAGAGCTTCATGCAAATACGATGGGAGCAAAGTAGGTGTGCTTTGCATGGGATAGTTTTAGGCTCAAAATGTGAGCTACATGGACATAATTTGGTCCATTAAATAAGCAATTTTGGAGGATATATTGTAATACCATTTGAAGGATCTGTTTGACAAAGGTCGAAGTACAGTAAAAAAGTTTCATTCAAATAGTCGTTCCCGCTAAGAATTTTCCTTCGAATATGTAGGTTCGTTTCGTAAAATGAAAAGACTTCTGGGTCCTTTGGTCTCACTGAACTCGATTCACTTAAACGATTGACTTTTCAGTATGGATGATTCCGCATTCTGGTTCTTGTGACAAACATCCTGCTTACCAATAAGTCTCTCAAAAGCCCCCGGGGGCTTACCAATTCCCAGGGCTCCTACACCAAGGGGTCTTTTGGAAAGGGGTTGGTTAGAGTCGGGGACTTATTAGCCGGGGGGCTTATTGTAGAGGGACGCTTGTTATGGACGGGGGCTTATTGGAGAGGAAAGTTTGTTAGAGACGGGGGCTTATTGGAGAGGGAAGTTTGTTAGAGACGGGGGTTTATTGGAGAGCGAAGTTTGTTAGAGATGGGGGCTGATTGGAGAGGGAAGTTTGTCAGAGATGGGGGCTTATTGGAGAAGGAAGTTTGTTAGAGATGGGGGCTTATTGGAGAGGGAAGTTTGTTAGAGACGGGGGCTTATTGGAGAGGGAAGTTTGTTAGAGACAGAGGCTTATTGGAGAGGGAAGTTTGTTAGTGATGGGGGCTTATTGGAGAAGGAAGTTTGTCAGAGATGGGGGCTTATTGGAGAAAGAAGTTTGTTAGAGACGGGGGCTTATTGGAGAAGGAAGTTTGTTAGAGACAGAGGCTTATTGGAGAGGAAAGTTTGTTAGAGATGGGGGCTTATTGGAGAGGGAAGTTTGTTAGAGACGGAGGCTTATTGGAGAAGGAAGTTTGTTAGAGATGGGGGCTTATTGGAGAGGGAAGTTTGTTAGAGACGGAGGCTTATTGGAGAGGGAAGTTTGTTAGAGACGGAGGCTTATTGGAGAGGGAAGTTTGTTAGAGACGGAGGCTTATTGGAGAAGGAAGTTTGTTAGAGATGGGGGCTTATTGAAGAGGGAAGTTTGTTAGAGACGGAGGCTTATTGGAGAGGGAAGTTTGTTAGAGATGGGGGCTTATTGGAGAGGGAAGTTTGTTAGAGATGGGGGCTAATTGGAGAGGGAAGTTTGTTAGAGATGGGGGCTTATTGAAGAGGGAAGTTTGTTAGAGATGGGGGCTTATTGGAGAGGGAAGTTTGTTAGAGATGGGGGCTTATTGGAGAGGGAAGTTTGTTAGAGATGGGGGTTTAGTGGAGAGGGAAGTTTGTTAGAGACGGGGCTTATTGGAGAGGGAAGTTTGTTAGAGACGGAGGCTTATTGGAGAAGGAAGTTTGTTAGAGACGAAGGCTTATTGGAGAGGGAAGTTTGTTAGAGACGGAGGCTTATTGGAGAGGGAAGTTTGTTAGAGATGGGGGCTTATTGGAGAAAGGAATTTTGTTAGAGACGGAGGTTTATTGGAGAGGGAAGTTTGTTAGAGATGGGGTCTTCTTGGAGAGGGAAGTTTGTTAGAGATGGGGGCTTATTGGAGAGGGAAGTTTGTTAGAGATGGGGGCTTATTGGAGAGGTAAGTTTGTTAGAGACGGGGGCTTATTGGAGAGGGAAGTTTGTTAGAGATGGGGGCTTATTGGAGAGGTAAGTTTGTTAGAGACGGGGGCTTATTGGAGAGGGAAGTTTGTTAGAGATGGGGGCTTATTGGAGAAGGAAGTTTGTTAGAGATGGGAGCTTATTGGAGAGGGAAGTTTGTTAGAGACGGGGGTTTATTGGAGAGGGAAGTTTGTTAGAGATGGGGGCTGATTGGAGAGGGAAGTTTGTCAGAGATGGGGGCTTATTGGAGAAGGAAGTTTGTTAGAGATGGGGGCTTATTGGAGAGGGAAGTTTGTTAGAGACGGGGGCTTATTGGAGAGGGAAGTTTGTTAGAGACAGAGGCTTATTGGAGAGGGAAGTTTGTTAGTGATGGGGGCTTATTAAAGAAGGAAGTTTGTCAGAGATGGGGGCTTATTGGAGAAAGAAGTTTGTTAGAGACGGGGGCTTATTGGAGAAGGAAGTTTGTTAGAGACAGAGGCTTATTGGAGAGGAACGTTTGTTAGAGATGGGGGCTTATTGGAGAGGGAAGTTTGTTAGAGACGGAGGCTTATTGGAGAAGGAAGTTTGTTAGAGACGGAGGCTTATTGGAGAAGGAAGTTTGTTAGAGACGGAGGCTTATTGGAGAGGGAAGTTTGTTAGAGACGGAGGCTTATTGGAGAGGGAAGTTTGTTAGAGACGGAGGCTTATTGGAGAGGGAAGTTTGTTAGAGACGGAGGCTTATTGGAGAGGGAAGTTTGTTAGAGACGGAGGCTTATTGGAGAAGGAAGTTTGTTAGAGATGGGGGCGTATTGAAGAGGGAAGTTTGTTAGAGATGGGAGGCTTATTGGAGAGGGAAGTTTGTTAGAGATGGGGGCTTATTGGAGAGGGAAGTTTGTTAGAGATGGGGGCTTATTGAAGAGGGAAGTTTGTTAGAGATAGGGGCTTATTGGAGAGGGAAGTTTGTTAGAGATGGGGGCTTATTGGAGAGGGAAGTTTGTTAGAGATGGGGGTTTAGTGGAGAGGGAAGTTTGTTAGAGACGGGGCTTATTGGAGAGGGAAGTTTGTTAGAGACGGAGGCTTATTGGAGAAGGAAGTTTGTTAGAGACGAAGGCTTATTGGAGAGGGAAGTTTGTTAGAGACGGAGGCTTATTGGAGAGGGAAGTTTGTTAGAGATGGGGGCTTATTGGAGAAAGGAATTTTGTTAGAGACGGAGGTTTATTGGAGAGGGAAGTTTGTTAGAGATGGGGTCTTCTTGGAGAGGGAAGTTTGTTAGAGATGGGGGCTTATTGGAGAGGGAAGTTTGTTAGAGATGGGGGCTTATTGGAGAGGGAAGTTTGTTAGAGATGGGGGCTTATTGGAGAGGGAAGTTTGTTAGAGATGGGGGCTTATTGGAGAAGGAAGTTTGTTAGAGATGGGGGCTTATTGGAGAGGGAAGTTTGCTAGAGATGGGGGCTTATTAGAGAGGGAAGTTTGGTAGAGATGGGGGCTTATTGGAGAGGGAAGTTTGTTAGAGATGGGGGCTTATTGGAGAGGGAAGTTTGTTAGAGATGGGGGCTTATTGGAGAGGGAAGTTTGTTAGAGACGGAGGCTTATTAGAGAGGAAAGTTTGTTAGAGACGGAGGCTTATTGGAGAGGGAAGTTTGTTAGAGACGGAGGCTTATTAGAGAGGGAAGTTTGTTAGAGACGGAGGCTTATTGGAGAGGGAAGTTTGTTAGAGACGGAGGCTTATTAGAGAGGAAAGTTTGTTAGAGACGGGGGCTTATTGGAGAGGGAAGTTTGTCAGAGAGGGAGGCTTATTAGAGAGGAAAGTTTGTTAGAGACGGGGGCTTATTGGAGAGGGAAGTTTGTTAGAGACGGAGGCTTATTAGAGAGGAAAGTTTGTTAGAGACGGAGGCTTATTGGAGAGGGAAGTTTGTTAGAGATGGGGGCTTATTGGAGAGGGAAGTTTGTTAGAGACGGAGGCTTATTGGAGAGGGAAGTTTGTTAGAGACGGAGGCTTATTGGAGAGGGAAGTTTGTTAGAGACGGAGGCTTATTGGAGAGGGAAGTTTGTTAGAGACGGAGGCTTATTGGAGAGGGAAGTTTGTTAGAGACGGGGGCTTATTGGAGAGGGAAGTTTGTCAGAGACGGAGGCTTATTGGAGAGGGAAGTTTGTTAGAGATGGGGGCTTATTGGAGAGGGAAGTTTGTTAGAGACGGAGGCTTATTGGAGAGGGAAGTTTGTTAGAGACGGAGGCTTATTGGAGAGGGAAGTTTGTTAGAGATGGGGGCTTATTGGAGAGGGAACTTTGTCAGAGACGGAGGCTTATTGGAGAGGGAAGTTTGTTAGAGACGGGGGCTTATTGGAGAGGGAAGTTTGTTAGAGACGGAGGCTTATTAGAGAGGAAAGTTTGTTAGAGACGGAGGCTTATTGGAGAGGGAAGTTTGTTAGAGACGGAGGCTTATTAGAGAGGGAAGTTTGTTAGAGACGGAGGCTTATTGGAGAGGGAAGTTTGTTAGAGACGGAGGCTTATTAGAGAGGAAAGTTTGTTAGAGACGGAGGCTTATTGGAGAGGGAAGTTTGTTAGAGACGGAGGCTTATTGGAGAGGGAAGTTTGTTAGAGACGGAGGCTTATTAGAGAGGAAAGTTTGTTAGAGACGGAGGCTTATTGGAGAGGGAAGTTTGTTAGAGACGGAGGCTTATTAGAGAGGGAAGTTTGTTAGAGACGGAGGCTTATTGGAGAGGGAAGTTTGTTAGAGACGGAGGCTTATTAGAGAGGAAAGTTTGTTAGAGACGGGGGCTTATTGGAGAGGGAAGTTTGTCAGAGAGGGAGGCTTATTAGAGAGGAAAGTTTGTTAGAGACGGGGGCTTATTGGAGAGGGAAGTTTGTTAGAGACGGAGGCTTATTAGAGAGGAAAGTTTGTTAGAGACGGAGGCTTATTGGAGAGGGAAGTTTGTTAGAGATGGGGGCTTATTGGAGAGGGAAGTTTGTTAGAGACGGAGGCTTATTGGAGAGGGAAGTTTGTTAGAGACGGAGGCTTATTGGAGAGGGAAGTTTGTTAGAGACGGGGGCTTATTGGAGAGGGAAGTTTGTTAGAGACGGAGGCTTATTGGAGAGGGAAGTTTGTTAGAGATGGGGGCTTATTGGAGAGGGAACTTTGTCAGAGACGGAGGCTTATTGGAGAGGGAAGTTTGTTAGAGACGGGGGCTTATTGGAGAGGGAAGTTTGTTAGAGACGGAGGCTTATTAGAGAGGAAAGTTTGTTAGAGACGGAGGCTTATTGGAGAGGGAAGTTTGTTAGAGACGGAGGCTTATTAGAGAGGGAAGTTTGTTAGAGACGGAGGCTTATTGGAGAGGGAAGTTTGTTAGAGACGGAGGCTTATTAGAGAGGAAAGTTTGTTAGAGACGGAGGCTTATTGGAGAGGGAAGTTTGTTAGAGACGGAGGCTTATTGGAGAGGGAAGTTTGTTAGAGACGGAGGCTTATTGGAGAGGGAAGTTTGTCAGAGACGGAGGCTTATTGGAGAGGGAAGTTTGTTAGAGACGGAGGCTTATTGGAGAGGGAAGTTTGTTAGAGACGGAGGCTTATTGGAGAGGGAAGTTTGTTAGAGACGGAGGCTTATTGGAGAGGGAAGTTTGTTAGAGACGGGGGCTTATTGGAGAGGGAAGTTTGTCAGAGACGGAGGCTTATTGGAGAGGGAAGTTTGTTAGAGATGGGGGCTTATTGGAGAGGGAAGTTTGTTAGAGACGGAGGCTTATTGGAGAGGGAAGTTTGTTAGAGACGGAGGCTTATTGGAGAGGGAAGTTTGTTAGAGATGGGGGCTTATTGGAGAGGGAACTTTGTCAGAGACGGAGGCTTATTGGAGAGGGAAGTTTGTTAGAGACGGGGGCTTATTGGAGAGGGAAGTTTGTTAGAGACGGAGGCTTATTAGAGAGGAAAGTTTGTTAGAGACGGAGGCTTATTGGAGAGGGAAGTTTGTTAGAGACGGAGGCTTATTAGAGAGGGAAGTTTGTTAGAGACGGAGGCTTATTGGAGAGGGAAGTTTGTTAGAGACGGAGGCTTATTAGAGAGGAAAGTTTGTTAGAGACGGAGGCTTATTGGAGAGGGAAGTTTGTTAGAGACGGAGGCTTATTGGAGAGGGAAGTTTGTTAGAGACGGAGGCTTATTAGAGAGGAAAGTTTGTTAGAGACGGAGGCTTATTGGAGAGGGAAGTTTGTTAGAGACGGAGGCTTATTAGAGAGGGAAGTTTGTTAGAGACGGAGGCTTATTGGAGAGGGAAGTTTGTTAGAGACGGAGGCTTATTAGAGAGGAAAGTTTGTTAGAGACGGGGGCTTATTGGAGAGGGAAGTTTGTCAGAGAGGGAGGCTTATTAGAGAGGAAAGTTTGTTAGAGACGGGGGCTTATTGGAGAGGGAAGTTTGTTAGAGACGGAGGCTTATTAGAGAGGAAAGTTTGTTAGAGACGGAGGCTTATTGGAGAGGGAAGTTTGTTAGAGATGGGGGCTTATTGGAGAGGGAAGTTTGTTAGAGACGGAGGCTTATTGGAGAGGGAAGTTTGTTAGAGACGGAGGCTTATTGGAGAGGGAAGTTTGTTAGAGACGGAGGCTTATTGGAGAGGGAAGTTTGTTAGAGACGGAGGCTTATTGGAGAGGGAAGTTTGTTAGAGACGGGGGCTTATTGGAGAGGGAAGTTTGTCAGAGACGGAGGCTTATTGGAGAGGGAAGTTTGTTAGAGATGGGGGCTTATTGGAGAGGGAAGTTTGTTAGAGACGGAGGCTTATTGGAGAGGGAAGTTTGTTAGAGACGGAGGCTTATTGGAGAGGGAAGTTTGTTAGAGATGGGGGCTTATTGGAGAGGGAACTTTGTCAGAGACGGAGGCTTATTGGAGAGGGAAGTTTGTTAGAGACGGGGGCTTATTGGAGAGGGAAGTTTGTTAGAGACGGAGGCTTATTAGAGAGGAAAGTTTGTTAGAGACGGAGGCTTATTGGAGAGGGAAGTTTGTTAGAGACGGAGGCTTATTAGAGAGGGAAGTTTGTTAGAGACGGAGGCTTATTGGAGAGGGAAGTTTGTTAGAGACGGAGGCTTATTAGAGAGGAAAGTTTGTTAGAGACGGAGGCTTATTGGAGAGGGAAGTTTGTTAGAGACGGAGGCTTATTGGAGAGGGAAGTTTGTTAGAGACGGAGGCTTATTGGAGAGGGAAGTTTGTTAGAGACGGAGGCTTATTGGAGAGGAAAGTTTGTTAGAGACGGAGGCTTATTGGAGAGGGAAGTTTGTTAGAGACGGGGGCTTATTGGAGAGGGAAGTTTGTCAGAGACGGAGGCTTATTAGAGAGGGAAGTTTGTTAGAGATGGGGGCTTATTGGAGAGGGAAGTTTGTCAGAGACGGAGGCTTATTAGAGAGGGAAGTTTGTCAGAGACGGGAGCTCTTTAGAGTGAGGAACTTGTGAGAGACAGGGGCTTATTGAAAACATAGTGAAGGTCACTTGATGAGATTCTGGATATTTCCTTTGAAAAGTTAGCCAGATAAATTAATAAATACCACACGCAACATGCATTCCTTTGCCAGAAAAGCTATAACACTAAATACGGAGACTTATGAAGGCTTTCAGGTACACAGATATTCTATAATAAACGCAAATTAGCTGAAATACCCTTGCTTTTCTGAGATTTTGTTCAGGGAAAGAAAACGAAAGGAGTCAATTGGAAAGGGAAGGGCTTCCCGGAGAGGAAGGCTTGTCAGGAACTTGAAGTTTTCGACGGACGTGTTAGAGAAGGGGGAGGGGGGGAGGGACTTAATAAAGAAGACGTATGTAAAAGAAGTGAGAACTTACAGGAATGTTAATGGTAAAATCGGCCGGTCATAGTGTCGACTCGATCCCAGTGACAACAGTCAATTGTAAGACAATATAATTATGATTTTCTCCGACGGTCGACAGAGAATTAGCAAAAAACTTATCTTCGCATGAATAACACTTTTAGTTCCGTGTGAAGGTGTAGTCTGATCGTTTAGTTCCATTTCAGTCACTTTTTGGATACATCTTTGCTGGCAAAATTGAAGGTGTAGTCTGATCTTTTAGTTCCATTTCAGTCACTTTTTGGATACATCTTTGCTGGCAAAATTGTAATCGAAAAGGCAAATCATTGTTAGAATTATCCACGTTAACGCTCGGTGTGTGCTTGAACGTGGGCAAAGAGGACCAAGACGAGCGCATGAAGTTGAGTATTATCAGTTGGATTCCAGCGAAAATTGAAAATCTTCATTGTGGTTCTCTTTTTCATTCTCTTCTCATTTTCCCACAAGAAATATCTGCAATTTACGATACAGCTTTGCAGTGAGACAAGATTTATCTTCTCTGAGAAGTTTACTTAAAGTGCCCCGACTCAGTAAAAACAGACCTAGTTTTCCTAGCGGTTGTGCCTCTTTGTTCCTAGTCACTATCTTTTCTCGGCACAGCTATCCTCTTTCCTCAGTAGGAAGCGATAATCACTGAGGTTGTAACGTTGTGTGATTCATCTTTACCGCAAATTCAGAGGGCTTGCCTGAAAAGTTTCGTAAATTTGTCTGCCCCTGAATGTTACTCCCTTTTTATAATCAATTGGTCTTCATCAAGAGCCATAATGTCCCATTATGGCTCTTGTCTTCATAAAATCCATCAACGATATCATGATGGAGAGTGCATTTGCGTTTGGGTTGTGAATAATGCCAAAAAATAAACGGTTAAATGAAGCAGTCACAGCACCATCATGAGTGCTAATTATAAACCTCCTGGAAACATCTTTCATTGTGTTATTTGTGGATATTTTCGGCATATCATACTGAGATAAGAAGTGTGGAATATAAAGTTACATTTCTTTTTAAATCCCTTCCTTTGATAAAATGCCCTGTGAGGGATTTCCCATTGACGTTCACATTCCGTCTGCTCGTTTCGTGACAATTACAGCGTCTCTTAAAAAAAGACTTAAGTAAAGTGACAGCTCGCTCAGACAAGCAGACAATCACCCATCAAGATCACCAAGGTTTGTCTTGTGATGTACATTTTTTACGTTGAATTGAGAGGAGAGTCTTTCACGCCCCTATGGTTGAAATAACCCCATGATAATGGTATTATTGGTATACGATCCACCTTGAACAGGAAGCGAATTGTTTGATCTGACATTTTACACATCCCCCTTAATTAATGAAGTAATTTGTGCTCTGCAGGACACGCAGAAGAGGGTCGACTTCTAGTTGAAGAAACTTCATTGTTCTTGCGAAATTCCCTCAGTTTTATCCGTAAGACAATTTTTTCAAGGAGTGAAAAGGGCTTTGATGGTTAGAAATCTTATTTTATGCACATATTTTTCGCTTTGTCGAACACCAGGCTGAAACTTGACATTCCAAAATTTGTAGATCACTTCACGTGGTGAAGCAACATCGACAAAAATTTCCTCGTGTTGAGCCGGTTTTCTGTGATGTCCTGTTTCAAGCTGAATGCAGTTTCCGTTTTTTTCCATTTGTTTATTCAAAGTCCTAACAAAGATAATCTTTACTTTAGAAATCGTCGTAGTGTCATAGAATTAGCGCACTCAACGGCATTTTTTGAAATATTAACATAAGTACTCCGTCATACATTATTTTAAGTAGAAATAAGGACTGAAATAACAACGCCTTCCAAGCAAGTTATTTTGGTACATAATTTTGTTTTACAACGCGGCCTTTGCCTGGTGGTCTTGCTTCCTAGTCGGCGTAAACAGAGGGTCTCAATGGGGCAAGGGACTAGAGGGAATCTTGAAAAGAAACGAACTCGAAACACTTCAGACCTGCCTTAGGTCTTGTTTCAGTCAAATATTTAGTTAATGCATTTATTCAAGGCACTTCCGATGCTGATATCAAGCTACGTTTTCGCATGATGTCGTGCTTATCTTTTGAATTTTTTTCAGTTCTTTTAACTTAGAAATTCCCACAATACCTCTACAGGAAATTGGTTTCAACCTTGTTTAATTAGACTATTTCAGTCTTCGTAGAGTGATTGGATCTTTCGAGTTTGGACTGGACGCTAATGTAAAGATATGATAAAACGGGATGGACATCTCAGATTTTCGCCAATATAACTTTAACTGATGGCATGTCTTGTTGACGACGTACAACAACCAGTTACTTCCCCTCTGCCAAAATATAGGGATGCAGGTTATAGACCACTTTCATAAATGGCTGCCAGATTAATATTCTTTTGTTTAGATTTAAATTAGCCCTTCTGGCCTCGTTCTCCAGTACAAAATTCAAAAGAAACATTATCTCAAGCGAGGCCAGAAGGGCTAATTTAAATTTAAACAAAAGAATGTTAATCCGGCAGCCATTTATGAAAGTGGTCTAGAGAAGACGGATTACATAATTTGAGGCATATTCTGTGGGTTCTTCTCAACGCATGATGTGATGTTGCACGATTGGTTTATCAAAAGGAAAGCTCTCCCGCTCTTTCACTTGTACTGTGGTGTAAACCAAAACCAATCGTCAAGACTTTGTTACTCTCGTCTTCCCCTTCTTGTTTTCTCTCAGAGTTCTCATTCGCTTATTGGGAATTTTTTCCTTTATTCCTGTTCATCGATGGTGGTTTCTTTAGTTTTGTCACAAAACTAAAGAAACACAGAGCTTTCCAAGTAAATGTCGAAAGGCTTTCGACATTTACTTGGAAAGCTCTGTGGAAAGGAAACTAAAACCTTTATAAGCTTTTTTTTTTTTACCCATAAACTCCCATGAGTGACCAAGACAGAATTTCCCCTTACAATATCGACACAATATCAAGTAGACAAGTGATGAGAATCAAGAAAAATTAACAACTGGCTCATGCTTTGGCGTGCACTATCGATTTATGGAGCACGCGGGAAGTTTGGAGAGCACGAAAGCAGCGTAAGAGTTACCCGAGGCGATAGCCGAGGGCAACTCTGGCTTCTTGAGTGCTCTCCAAACTTCCCACGTGCTCCATACCTCGATAGTGCACCGCTGAAAGCATGAACTTATTGTTTTAGAACATAGCCGGTGGAATTGTGCATCAAATCCGACGCGGAAAATGGACAACAATATCAGTTGAAGCGAATCGTTACGGCGCTCATGCCGAGTCTCCTTTTCCGTTGTTTTTCTCTTTTTCTGCCTCATTTAAGAACTCTAGCCCTAGGGAAAAGGTCGAAACATTGTCTTCGTTTTCGGACTAGTAGGCCAAGTTTCTATTTGTATCCATTATTGTCGCGAAATATATTATTTTTCCCCGCGCTAACAATGGCCGCTAGCGCGAGAAAAAAAAAAATTCTGGCGAAGCGATTTGCTGACGCTGTCAGCGTGCACTATCGAGATTTTGAGCACGCTTACGTATAATGAATTTGACTGTGCGATTCTGCTAGCTATGTTCTAATACAAACTAGCCGATTCGTAGTTGATCCAATGCTAAATTCTTGAAACTAATATCATAAGAATTGTATAGCAGACAGTAAGGAGAATCACTATTGAGATATCGGAAGTGAAAGTGTTAAGACATCAGAGCAAGGAATTGAAATTGGTAAGGGGCAGACCATTTAATTTTTCAGGGAGGCGGGGTGGGTGATTTCTGATCATCAGGAAATTTTTTTCTAGCAATCTAGCTGGGCAGGATATTTTTTTTCCGTTCTAAATGCTCTTTTTTTCTTTTACATTTGGGCTGCACGCAATTTTTTTTCTTCCAGCACGCGCTTGCAGAAAATTTTTTTTTCAAAATCACCCACCCCGCCCGTCAAGAGTTAAATGGTCGGCCCCAAACGAACCTTTTGTCTAGGTTATATGCTTTTGGTTGGAGCCCATTGAACATGAACAGCGATGTGGAGTGTCAGGATTGGAGTCAATCACTGAATTGTTAGACGCTCAAAAGCGGAAGCACGTGGTGAAACTGACTAAATCAAAATTATTTAGCCTATTTGATATTGTTCGTTTGTTTTTCTGCGGTTTTTGATTTTCTTCTTTCTTTACCCAATTACCTTATGAATAGTCACAAACAACCCTCCTGGATGTGCTATATCAATACTCTAGGAGAAAATATTTGATTGACGTTAAGCCGGAAAAACCGCTCAATTTTGAGTTTTCCGCGTCACAACTTGACTAGTTCCATAATTTGATCAAGGGAAATGTCAACCAGTTTAACCCTCCCGGTTTTCGGTGGCAAAGATTAAAAAAAAAAAAAAAAAAAAAACCTCTTGGTGACAATTTTCATACCTTCTCAAACGTCATCAGTGACAATGCACTCTTACACGGTAGCCAGACCGTCGCCTCTCTAAAGGTTTGCTCGTCGGCTAGCTATAACCCGATTAAAAAATAAGCACGCCCATAGCATAATTGCTCCCAATGGACACAACTATAAATAAAGCTGAGACGCTTCGCGCTTAGAGGCAGAGACGTCTCTTCATTTGTCATACAGATCTTAATTTTTATTCTAACAAAACTGATTAAGGTTCCACTGAAGCTGCTAACGAAGACTAGATACTTGGAGAACTTGTGGAAAGTTGATCTAACAAATCATCTTCTAAAACCTCGGAAATATTTAAGAGTACGCGCGTTCTTTGGGGTAATTACAGAGAAATTATCATTTTAACCATAAACTTCATATCTTTAAAACTGCCTGGAGTGAAATGAATTTGCGTGTGTAAGCCTTCCCGTTAATTATTGTCTCAATTAACATGTAAATTGGCTTAAAATAAGGGATGGAAGACTCCAGAAATAAAGCGTAAGTGGTTTATTTAGGATTCGCTTTGAGAGGAAGAGATAAACACCTTTTGATCGACTGTAAAGAAGTAGCACAGCTGAATGTAAGACTTGTGAATGCTCTCTGATTATAACATTTCAATTAGCTTTCTGTTATTATGAAACTCTAATCAGTAATAGATCTTTTGAAAGGATCTGTTCAGTTGACAAGTCATTTTCCTCAATGGAAAATGTGGTATGATAGAAAATATTGGACAGGCTAATCAAAAAAGTCCGCACTGAAACCTGACATAAATGAGGAGGTTTAAAATCAAAAATAAGTCACTGTAAAATTACAGTTTGGGACACTGACGTTGAAGGGCGAGGGGATTTGATTGTAATTCCAAGTGTTTTCTCGCTTCTCCAATTGGTGCTTGGTATTGTTTAATTTTAATTCATAACTTGGGTGACCCTGGCAATATTTAAGTGGAATACGAGGAAGTTATATGATCAGCTTAAATTATCTTGCAACCAAAAAAAACATCACCAAAACTTCATTCAGAATTGACTATTGGATAATGTTAGTTTGGAAAGGCGCAGTTCGTGTACTTTTCTCTTATGTTTTGTTCTGGTTTATTTATCCTTTGTTAGACACTTATTATTACTAGGAATTTCGTTATTTCCATCAGTTTTATTTAAGCGCGCGTATTAGATATTTCATTTTTCATCGTTATAGGCTGGGTTGCTGCTATCGCTATCAACTTATATTATCCGCTTTTAACTTATGGCATCTGTATCAAAGTATTACATGCTATCGTTAGGAGTTAGACCAGAGTAAGTCTTTCTTTATATTATATTTACGATATTTTCCTTTTTTGCTCTTTTATTTTTCTCCCATTCAGTTCGTTTCATAGGTCTTTATAGTCGCTTCACCGTCAGTAAGGTAACTGTAACATTTCCTAGGGTATTTCTCTTTGTTTAGTCTCTGCTGTATTTTCTTTTAGTTCAAACCACAAATGCAGCCACTACCTTCAATCATAACCTCGCAACTTCAATCGCATCTTCGCCCTTTTCATCCGTGTAATTCAATGTGGACCAACGTGATTTTACACCGATTTCTTTATTCCAGTTTATAATTTCAACTACCAACTACTGTGCGTTCGAATTGTCTTCTCCGCTTTACTGTACCGGTAATCTTTGGAGGTTATAAATAATGTCATGAAAAAAGATCGCTATATAATGACATTCCTCGGTGCACTAGTTGAGTGAGTTAGCAATTTTCTCTTAAACGAACCACCTGTCATGAAAATGTTCATGAGATACTTTAAGGATGCTCACAACACGTGGATCGTTAATTGAGGGTAACCATGGAAGCGGTTTTGTAGAACTGCTCTTGGTGATTTGAGAACAACTATAAAGAGACAAGTCCGTGCTAGGTTTAATTCTATTTTAGAGAACCCTCAGCGGAATATTTTGCTCTATCATATAAATTGCCTCACAAGATCACTAAGTTTTTGATAAAACTCTCTGGTCTTCACTTCCTTCTCTTATTTTCTTTACACTCTTCCAAAAGGTAAGCCTTTCTTTGATCTCGTTTGACTTGACTGTTTTAAGTAAATTTGAGGGGTGAGGAATGACTGAAATTTCCAGAAACCATATATTACCGAGTACTGTGAAAAAAAGGGGAAAAAAGGAAAATAAACTTATAGTACAGAAACTCAAGGTTTCTTGGTTTTTATTTTTTGAAAGAGATTTCCAGACGAGAATATTTTAATAGGGGAACATTTAATAGGGGAATATTTTAATAGTAGGGGAACTACTCGGAGATGAATGCGCACTCTGCACGGCTCTAAGATTACGGAGATGAATTTTGTGGCTATCTTGTTGACGTAAAGTTGTCATGGTAGGAAACGTTAGAACTGTCTAAGGAAACAAAATAATTAGAGGCGGCAGAATTTCTCAAACTAAACTTCCTCCAGAACCCAACCTACAACATAACAATTTGAGCACGGTAGCACTGACTTAAGTTTATGTGGTTCATGAAAATCTTTTATGCATACCGTAATGATTTCTATGTCATATCTTTCCATTCGTCATGTCTGCCGGTTATTTCGAAGAGAGAAAGACATGCCGGAGTTTAATTTCCCTATTTTGGTTTCACAAAGAGAGCCGTTGTCTTGAGCTGATTTAATAAATTTCAAATTCCATCAGCATTCCACTTTTTATCGTCACTGTTACGTGTTGTCATCTTGTTAATTCTGTATCAGAGTTCAGTAATTTCAACGAAAGAGCAAGAAGGTAAAACCTTGTGCTTAAAACTAAAATCGAAACGAAGAGAGCCGTGTGTAAATGGAAAAAAATTGGCGTCGCACGATCCCAAGCGTCCCTGCGTTTTATCAGATGAATTGACCAGGAGTTCAATTTCCCTTATCTTGACCTTTAGGGTTTTGTTTTTCTATATTTACCATGATAAAAGACATGTGCATGAGTGAGGAGCTTTGCTGTTTACCGACATACTACTTTATTGTCTCGGGGGCTGACATAATCAAGTCAAGTACACACATTCTAGGCCCTTCTGTACCAGTTTCTCAGTTCATTGTTTTGAATTTCATTTCTGCCTTAAAAAAGTTGACATGAAACAACAGCTGGTGGTAAAAATGTCTATAAATCGTTGTATGAATTACGTAGGGAAAAAATTGACCTCTGTTTTGTTGAAGTATCTTAGTATAAGGAAAAAACCAAGAAGTGTTCTCTTCAAAACGTCTGATACGTACACCAGAAAGCCACGCCTCTCTCAGATTTTATCACCATACTTTGACTATCGAAGAGCTGACCGTTAAAACTAAAGAGGCTGTTTAACAGCCTCTTCAGACAAACTTACATAGTTATCAATCCATGTGATCTGTGAAAAGAAGTCGAATCACGGTTTTCCTAAATCTACAAATAAAATTATATTGACAAAATTGTAATTAAAATGCTAGTATCGCTATAATTATTCTTTGTAAACTGGAATAATTTGTATAGGGAACCGGATTTTTTTCCAGTACGATTTTTCTTTTTAAAATCGAAAAGGTACGCGTGTTCCTTTGCAAAACTTGAAAATGATATTGTGAAATTTTCTGTGCTCAGTCTTAGTCCTCGAATTTTGGGACAATTCAGGCCAACGTTGTTTGAAACATAAGCAGCATAACCTTTTGTAATCACATATAAATGGCAATATCAAAATTTGACAGAATCAACTCAAACCCTTTGTTCTGTGATAAACGATACAAAAAACTGGAACGCTAAAAATATAATTTACAATAAAAAGAGAACAGTAGCGAATGGCCGAACGCTCTTGGCTAAATTAATGAAAACATTAGGGAAAAAAAAAGCACAGGCCCTCCCAGACAATGGAAGTGTAACTGGCGTATTTACCGGAAACTTTTATGATCATAGAAGTGATAACTGCACCTTCAGTACGATTTGAATGTAACCAATTGTTAATGATGAATATAAAAAATCGATAACTACAAATATAGGATTGCCTAGTGGAAATGAGTTTAAAATATGATAAACACCTGCCACATACAACGAAAGTTTATGAAGCCAAATCATGAAAGCAATTTCATTGAACTGACAAAATGAAAGGTGAAGTTGATATTGAACGACAAATTATCTAGACTACGGTGACTACTGGATCCAACTAATGAGCTCGACTGACAACTATTGTGTCTTGAAATAGCCGTCGAAGAAAGAAGAAATGATTATATTTAAAAGGCAGGATGTGGAGATAAAGGGATTTTTGGTTCAATATTGAGCCCCAAGCCAAGTAATAAGTGTCTCCCATGACCTCAGGAAGAAACCGCAGCTTAGCTCTTTTGTGTTTTTCAAGTCCCTTTCTAAACGGAGACATTAATCTAAAGTGTTGAAAAGTCACTATCCAGACTCTTTCCGTTTTCTTTTTGTCTGGTTTCTTAGTGTTTTCTACATATTGTATGCCATCTTCTTGTAACAAAAAGGGTTGTGGAAAATGACTGGGACTTTGCCCGCTCTTGGATGGAAATTTATTCGCAATTTAGCAAAGTGCAGTCAACCGCAGTCAAAATGCGTCCATTAGTTATCGGCAGTCTTTCAACTGAAATACAGAGTGTATCCATGAAGAAAAGAAAAAGCGGCACACATTACCAAACACTCTTATCTCGACTGAAGTATTTTGCAGTAATTGGCGTACAAGTTTGTGAAAAACCTACGAGAAATTTTAACATCTTAAATGTTAACCAACAATAGCCCCTATCAAGAGTAAAAAACCTTCTCTTTTTATCGAAACGCCTCGGGCTAAAGAGCTTTCAAATGGAAGGAGTGACTTTCTGACAACTTGTGCGAAGGATAAACACTCTTGGAAAAACAAATAAACATAAATTTGAGCCTTGCTTTATGAAGATGTAAACCCATTAGTGCAGAAGTTGTGGATTTTGAGGATATTTGGCTTAAATCTATATACTTTGTTGCCAAGCTGATACTTTTATGCAAATGATTGCTTTTTAGGCAAATGCGTTAAAAACTTCTTTGTCGTAATCTTTTCGATAATAGCAGAAAATATGCATGGACTGTTATCGGCTTGTTTGCATTCCTCTTCTATCTTGCAGTCTCATTATATCTTCAATCATACGCCATTCTACATCATTGCGGCAAATACGTTAATCCTTCCTCAAATCGAAAAGCAATTCTAGATGCATTTGCGCTCGCGCTTTTGACAGGCTGTCAAATTTTAATCGCAAATGCAAAGACCATTTGTCGCGACAGCAAATCGTGTCAGATGTAGCGACCTGTCACGAAAAAAGCCAGTGTAGGCAATTTAACGCTGATTTAATATTTTCAAGAAGAATAATGTTTCATGTGTCTTGTTCGGTCCAAACGCTTAATTTGGATTTTGACAAGGATCCAAACGATATTGACAGCTTATTTTTTGTAAGCCAAGAAAATTGACAGGAAAAGCGTAAGACATCTTCGTCTCCTAACACTCCTGAACGGGCTTGTCTTGGCATTTTTTAAGTGTTTTGAATGCAAAGGTTGCAATGATCTAGAATTGCGGTTTTATGTTACTCCTTGTCCGGTATTGGGGGTGTAATTTCACAGAGATAAACATTCGCGTGCGGGCGAAATGTTCGCCAGAAATTGACAACCGCTCGTTTGTCGATTTCGGTGAGGACTAACACGTTAAACTTCGTTAATCCACATTTAAGAAACTCAAGTTTAGATTCTAAATAAAGTAGACAATGCAAAACAAACAAGAGACTAGGTCATTTTTTTCACTCTTCATAGCTGTCACAACATCCTGATTTATCCATTATCCCGATTACAGCTCACAAACCCAAAACAAACTGAGTGGGTTTCTTTACAACATATAGCGTCACACGTCGTGACAAATACGCAACGCTGATTGGCTTATTTCGTTGGCAACAATTTCCCGCTAATTGGCCGTTTGATGTGATTGGTTGTTGAATGGCTGAGTTTGAGAGGCGCATATCTTGCGATCATTTCTATAACACTAACCATGCACGGTTTGATATTCTTTAGACTAGAAAGTGCTTGAGAGGGTCCATGCAGTTCCTGTTCTTGTTCCGGCAACATGCTCGTGCTGCTTAGCACACTGTGGCTCGCCTGTGCGGTTTTCCGAAGCCAAGGTACGGTAGCGCGAAGAGATTCCGTGATCATTTTCATAAGTGATATTTTTCGTTCTCTCCGTGTGTTCGTTCATTCACCGTTTCATCGGCGAGAGAGCGCTTGGTAGGGAATCTTGGCGGTTTGTTCGCTCCTAGCTTCGTGCTAATCTCGCGCCGGAGTCGGCGCTTTTGTGGACTGGTCGTTCTGTTGGTTTTGGGTTGTTAGAATTAATCACGGTTTGTGGATTTAACTGAAGAAATAATTAGGACAACCACGCGAATTCGAATGAATCTTCGCGTATTGAATTGAATGTAAATTTCCGGTGCCTTGAACTTCGGTTGCGGGTTGGTTAGGATTTACGTCAAATACAGTGTGTTGGCCGTCACAGATCGTTACCAGAAATCTTCGTAGTGCTCCATAACTCTAATATTTCCCTTGTTTTATCTTGCAGCCATCAGTTGCTGTCGAAGTGCTACTGAATTTGGTGCTTGCAAACATCACTGTAATGAGGTAATGTTCAAGCTACATACGATCTCTTTTATCTTGCCCGGCGGGACATTGAAGTTCTACGATTCTGAAAGAGAACGTTGCTTTCTGAACTTAAAAGTCGATCACTTCATTTACCTATCGCCTTCAATGAGGCAAGTGCGAAATTTCGCTCTACTTTATGAGTGCGAACGTATTCACACGTATGCAAGTTTATTTTAGACCGTAGGCAAATGCTTCACCGCTAACATCTGTGTACGTTGTTGTGATTCCCTTATGTCAGTTGGAGTCCGAAACAGACGTAAGTTTACGCTATGAGAAGCTCCGTGAACTCCCGGCTTACTGTCCCGGACATTTGGTAAGGAAAATGTCACCTTTATTCGGTGTGTTTGTGCGAACGCTTTGTAGCAAGTGCAAATGTCGGAGCATAATAATTGTGTGGAAGTGACCCGAAGAAATGAGAGAGGTAGCCTGCGAATTCGCCGCCCAATGCACTAAAATAATTTATTTTAATCCTCTCCTTTCAGATCTCTTTCTGGCGGTGCCTTAACGTTTCAAATCCAGGTGAGAGATGTGTAGGAGTAAGTAGTCGTATCTGGTTGTATTGTCAATCTAATTTCTACTAATAACTTCTGCAAATAAAAGCCTTGCTTCGTATAATAGGCCAATTAGCTTCGGTCTAAGTTTCGTCGCCTTCGTCTAAGCGCCAAAGTTACGCATAATTTAGGATATTTGTGTACTTTACAAGTTTCACAGACTTAACTGTCGTTCGTGATTAAACTTAAACGAGGTGAGAATTACATTTCATTGGAACTACGTCTGGAAAGGTCGCGCCATTATCTTCGAAGCGCGAGTGAGTGTTTATCCATGCGTTCAGAATTTATCAGCGTTGTCCTAGATTTAACAACTTCAAATTTTGAACTTGACTGTTGTTAGTCGAGCAGAGTTTTGTTTGTTCGGATGAAAGGGATTATTTTAAAATGGTTAAAGGATAAGTCCACGTGGAAAAGCGCGTTTTCTCTTATCACTTACTCGCTGTTAATAGCAACCTTTTAACATGGCATCATCTACGATGCAAAGCGGGCCTAATGGAAAATTAATTGGGCTGTTGTATTGTCTTTTTCTCGGACGGATATTTTTTCGTTTCCTTTGAGACCATCAACCGTTAAAGAGGGATTTGAAGTATTTCGATGAAAAGTTCGCATCTTAAAGGGCATGGTAATTTTTATTCTAGTAGACAGAGGAACATCATGCACAAGGTTTTTTTTATTGCAGTCGACTCGAAGCTAATGTGTATTTCTCCGATAACACACAGAGTGTTTTTCGTGTCTGCCACAAGCGATGAAGATGAATTATTTATCGCAATCGACAGGAAATTGACATCTTTGCGTTTAGAGATGCGTTTTTTTTTATTTCTGATTTTTAAGATCTCTTCTTTGCGTTCGGTTCGTGTCACACCCGTATCGCATGCACTCGGCAAATGGCATAAAACTCAATCTGTTCTTGTAAAATTTCCCCCACAGAGCTGCTGGGCACTGATCTTTTGTTCCAGAAAAGAAAAGGATTTACTTGTTTTAATGGGGTGTTGATGCTCTCTGACTTGGCCCTGAAATCTCGTCCCAGCTTGAATAAAACGTATAATTAGGTTCAACGATTTCTCGTGATATATCTTTCACGTCCAACGCGCGTGCTGGCAAATCGTTTGTTCCATTTGAGGTAAGCTAGTCGCATCAGATAAGAGATTTCGTCGCCTTCTCGAAAGCCCAAAGTTAGTCTAAATACTTAAGAGATAATTCGGTGGTGTGTTGTAGTTTTAAATAAGCGGTAACCCAAAGGGATAGCTCATTTGGTGTGGGGTTTGAGGAATGCATTGTGGCTGCAATTATCAAGTTTCGCTTCGACCCTTACTTCAGGGGAAAGCAGTACGTTTTAATATTATATAGAAATGAAATTCGATTATCTTTTACGACGGATCATAGTTTAGTAAGAGCGAAAGCATAATATTTTTTTAGTCAAATAGCAGCGATTTTTTCTTTCGATATAAAGATGAGGTTTTGGCATTTCTCGAACCAATATATATGCAGCTCTCAATCAAGAGAGTAATATTGAGTTCCTTTTGATGTATTGATACATGCATTCCAAAGGTCTTTTTCTTTTAGTACTTTTAATTTTAAGCTAAATATTGTTAACAGAGTTTTGACACGACAAAAAATACTCCCTCTACCTATTTAGGTGCACCTTTTCCGTGAAACACGAAACTCTTATTTAGAACAACTTTCCTTACAAGTAATAGACTAAAAGAAATCTGATCTCTTCGGTAAGTCTCTCTATCTTGCCGGCTTTTAAAAAACCATTAGTTTAAGAACATTAAGGTATTAGCCCAGTGAGCTTCTAAGTGGAATAAAATTATCATAATCTTTCCTTCATGGGTTAAAAAATCCCAGTTGAAGCATTTTGATGCAAGCGTGCTAATATTTAGGACTAATCTGCATGGAATTAAAGGAAATCTTAGTAATTAACCTCCTTTTGACATACAGAGGTGTGGGTCATTTCAGAGGGTGAAGTTTTTAAAAAGATTTCTCTCCTCTACACAGACCTCATATTTGGTCAGGAGTATGGAACCATACATAATGTTGAAAGTCATACCCATGTAGTAGTGATTTGCGTGTAATTAAGACTGAGGGTAATTTTTCTGAATTACTTGAATGTAATCTGTGAAATTCCCATTTTAGATTATAAAAAACCCTCTTTTCGCTAAAATTCCTGAACAATACTTAGCTGAAGGTATGTTTGTTTTTCATGGTTCTTGAATTCACTTGTAGTCAAAGGTTACTTTACAGTTCTTTAAAGAGAAATAAAGTGGATTGTAACACTATAATTTGTTTAAAAAATTCTTAAGAAAGTTTGCATTTTTGTCTGTCAAATTATGTCAGAATTGTGTGTTGATGGATGTTTCACAAACTATCTATTGTCGTTTGACAGGGAACCTAAAGAAATTTCTAAATGTTAAAAGCCTTACACTTGACAGTGAATTATGGCCCCAAATTATATAGAACAGTCTAAAACATTTAGCTCATAGTAAGGTAAAAGTTGATCAAATTCTACAACAGGGACTCTGTTTACTTAAAGGTCCTGTGTCACTAGAGTTTCAGTCTTGTTTTTTCTTTTTTCCCTCAAGTAGATCATCTGTTTGGTTATTGCTATCTTCCAGAAGGGCTTCAATGTTTAATAGCAGTTTTAAATGTGTCTTAAATGATAGCTTGGGTGTTGATATTTTTCTATATTTATGAGATACGAGTCATTAATTATTTTGACAGCCCAACAAGCCTGCACTATAATATAGAGAGCTGGTATTTATTTCAATTTTGGGGAAATCTTGCTTATTCTATGCATACCCCCATCCATTGTTACCAGAAGGTGGTGAAAACTATCATTTTGATTAATCTCACTGAATCATGCAATCATTTTGAATTTTTTGACTGACAGACAATACAGCAAATGCGTGAAGGAATAAATTTTTTAATAATTATGTTGCATTGTTGTATTTCATGGTTTTGTCATTTATAAAGACAACTTCTGGGCTATCAATAATGCTGTGTCCAACTTGTTGCTGGATAATTTTATTAAGTAAAATATTAGAGGATAATGAGATGTTTTTGAAAAGAAATTGCCTGTTTACTCTGTCTTCAGAATTAACTTCTCAGGTGTCAAAAGGTGTCTACAAAGCTTTTTATTGTCTTTATTAAAAAAGCTTAGAACTTCTTTTAAAGTGGTAGAGAATGAAACATAATGTTGATGTTGTTTTAGGGGCTACACCTGCCTTTATAGGATTGCTTCTGGCAATGGCGTATAGCATTTGTTGTATAGAATTGTTTGTCTTAATGGATCTGCACACCCTGGCTGTCATGTTTGGACAATGCAACATTTTTGAAATATCAGCACGCTGTTTCAATTGTTCCAGAATGCAAAAAAGCAGTTTACACAGTAAGGACAGTCAGGCATGTGACAGTTCTGCGTAGGGATGTCAAAGAGATTTAGTTGATCATCAATCAGATCAAAATCAACAAATGTAAATCTTGCCATCTGCTTTTGTTTGTGTAATTAGTCAGTGGAACAGAAATTTACATGTATATAGCAAAATATGTTGTTAGAGTTTCAGATGATCATGCAAGAATAGAAACAATTATCTTCACAAAACTTCTTGTGGTCAGAGAACTTTCCAACATAAGTTTTTACCTCAACAGTTTGGCCAAAAAGTTTGGTTTGGTTAACAATTTTGGGAAACTGGTCTAGCATCTTTTAATGGAAATCGTTTTCAACTCATGTTTTTAACTTCTTATCATTGTGCATTGTTTGTTTTCCTTTGTCTAATTGTTTCAAAGTCCAAATGGCCTCGTGCTGTTGGTAAATGGACCAAAATGGGTTTGCCTTTGTGTTGTAGAACAGAAAGACAACCCTGTGGGAGTAATGTGTTTAAATATTAACATGCAGGAGGGCTTGTTTTGATTTCATATCAACTTCATTTAGGCCTGAGAAATAATGATAGTAACTTTCTGTGTGCCATATTTGCAATCAAATCAAAATACCGGGGACAAGAATATACTCTAAAGGACAGAATTCAAGTAAAGTTCTTGATACTTTTAGTGATGTTAACTTTGTATTGATTGTTAACTCCCTTAATTCATACCATAGTTTAATTACAGATTGAAATAACTCAAATGATAAGTGTCTCTATTTTCTTAATGGATTACACTTCAGTTATGAAAGAGAATTCCTTAAAGAGTCAGAGATGGAGATCTCAAAGCCCTAAACAATTGAAGAGGTAGAAATTATGAAGAACCTGTTGTAGTCCAAAGTTGGTTCTTTGTCATTAAAGCTTACTCTTCAACAGTGTTTTGTTTTAACATTTTTAGAGTAATTAGTTTCTGTAGCAGTTCAACCACAAAATATTGATATTGGTCTTTTTGCAATTAGATAAAACATCTCTTGTAAACATTATTGCCAACAGAAAAGCCATTTAAAACATCTGGAACTTCACACACAATTTAATGCTTTGTTATAGGGCACATTAAAGCTTCTAAATAAACCCTCCTTTTCAATTATTAGCTAATGGTATCCTAAGGCAAAGTTCTAATTATCCTGAAGGCAGTTCAGACCAAAAGTTACCCCACAAACTTTAAGATGTTTTCAACTCTACTGCAAAACTACAACTGTACACAAGTAATTATAGAAGCATTCAGTGCCTTTAAACATAATGATTTATTTTTAACTTTTGCGTGCAGATCGAACTGCTGAGTTAACATGTTTTCCTTAAAGACCATGTGATCCACAAGGAAGCTGCCATTGTATTTTGTCTAACTTTAAGTCAATAATGAAATTGGCCTGCTGATTGATCACATAGGAGCTACTTTATTATGTTCAGGTGACATAGCCTCTTATAGCCTGTGCAGAAATTAGCTTTATGTGAACAGCAATGTGTTTTCCTTAAAATTTTATTTGTCGACTAAACATAGATGTAGACAATTTCAGTATTCTCTATCCTAATATAATTGTTAGAACTGTCCAGAAACCTGACAAGATATTGGGCGTAACCTGGGATAGAATAGCATCCCATTCAGGTGGAGCAAACCTACTGTGAAATGTTTCACCCTCCGAAAAGATCAGGAACCTTTAGTAGTCAGGGTAACAATGGTGGGGAAGATGTCGATTAAGAAATGTAATTATATTTTTTAGTCAGAATTCGCAAATGGTTGAATGTGTATACTGTCTGCCATGGTGCCACACCTTAACTTCAGCATAATTCATTTGGGCAGCATGGAGTCTCAAATGGAAAATAATGGCTAAAAAATGTACAGAGTTTTAAAACCCATGTATTGAGCTATTGTTCCATCCATTAGCTCTTTTGTTTTGCCATGTCCTCATTGCCATCGCTGTGGTTTTTGCTTAAGGTCCCTATAATTTGAAAGATCCACTTGGAGGGCTGCTGGGCTTGTGAGTGGCCTTGTAACCTTTCTTTTTTTACGTTCCATTCAGGTTTTGTTCATTGAAGAGTTTTTAAGTTGCACCAAAGAGGTTGCATTGTACTCTGCAGTATAGCTTGGCCAGTGGGGATGTCCTCACTTTTTACTCTGGCCCCTAAAAGACATGATATTTCATTTTATTCTGCAGGAATCAGTAAATACATTGGAACAAACCCATCAAACTTCGCCAAAACCTGTTGCCTTCTTCCTTCGACTGAAAATTGTCGGAAAGCATGTCGTGAAGGAAGGTCAGCAGATCTGAAGAAAACGTGCTCAGAAGCAGAAGAGGTATGAAAGAACATTGAACATGAAAATAATTGTTTAATTAAGATCAGTGTAGTTGTAAGCAACCAAGTTCTCCCAATGAGGTGAAATCTTATTTCAAAGCTGTAGAACAGTCTAAAAAAACTGCTCTTCAGGTGACAATTACCCCGCCTGGTTTGACCATCTAGAGGAAAGTTTGTCCTAAAGTTCGGTTTAAAAAGTTTTGCCCGCCTGTGAAAACCAGTAGCTCTCCCGCTGAAAACATTAATGAAACCCCTAGACATGTCTTCAAACTTCCTGACATAAGACATTTTTAAGCCCCTACACCCTAACAGTAGTATGCATATTTCCCTTACTGTTATCTATACATTTTC
Source organism: Stylophora pistillata (assembly GCF_964205215.1). Classification (NCBI taxonomy): domain Eukaryota; kingdom Metazoa; phylum Cnidaria; class Anthozoa; order Scleractinia; family Pocilloporidae; genus Stylophora; species Stylophora pistillata. Next base: position 22,354,226 of record NC_142530.1, read on the forward strand.
TAAGGTGCTGATGAGGAGGAAAAGCTTTGTAATGGTGGTAATTTCCTTTATTCACATGACTGTAATATGTGATTCAAGGGTGATATTGTAAGGAGAAATTAGATGCTAGTCTCTCTTGGGATCAATTGGGGTTTAAAGATACATATATCTTAATAGACGTTTTGTTGTCCAGTATTGCTGAGTATTTTTACAAGTTGTGCAGTATTTTGACGAGCCAGTAGGGCGAGTCAAAATACCAACGAAATGTCTAATACACAACAAAACATCTAATAAGAGATTTATTATCCAACACGCCAAATTGTCATTTCAGTGCAGGTGAATTTTACGGATATTTCTGGAGTACAAATATTGTGTGATATTTGTCTTTGTCTTGCGCGTTATTTGTACTCTATAAAGCACAGTTGGATAATAAAGGTGTTTACTGAGACTTTTTATACTCAAGTTTTTACTTTTTTTTCAGGGTTCCATGTACCGATGTTTGGACAGATATCAAGGTGAGTACTTCCTTCTCAAGTAGAGATGTATGCTTTTGAGTTACTTTCAGTTCTGTGACATACATGTACACTGCATATTATTGAGTAATTTTTTTATACCTACCTTTGTGTGAGAAGTAAAACCATCTTAATTTTTGTTCCAAACAGCATCAAGAAATTGTTGCACAAGTTCTGTATTGATCAGTCAAAAGTGCACGCGTTCATGCCAAGTGGTAAGTCTGGAGGTTATTAACTATAATGTTTAACTGATTATAATTACGTCAGCAAAATGATCATTATAAGCTAGACTTATTAGCTAAAGTATATAATTTTTTTTGTAATGTGAGAGGAATCAGACTTAAGAGTCAAAGAAATTGATTTCTACATTTCATTTTGTGTGTTTTTATTCATCATGAGCTTGGTGTCATTATTGTTATGGGACAGGTAATTGTTCTTGGTGACCAAAGGGCACAATGTTTTGATTCAATGTTTTAGGTATTTTCATCCGAGCTTCGGCCATCAATTCAGATGGAGAAAAATGTGCAAAAGTTTTGTGCAAGACATCAACAAGTGGTTTCCTGTGTTAAAAGTCTAACTTCTGGCGTGGTACCCTGTACTGGTAAGAACTGCGCTTAAGCTTTACTTATTAATTTTTCTCCTACAGATCAAAAACCTTCCATTTCCCACTCTTGCAAGGCATTTCATCCTGCTCTATTGCCTTACACCTAGTTACTGCATGCACACATCTCAGGAGCCTATAAGGGGTTTTAACATCTCAGATTTGATCTGGTTCGATAGAGTTTAACAATAGCTGCATAAGATTACTGCTCTTTGGAAAAATTAAAAAGGTTGCATCCATTTGCATTTTTACAGTTAATTTCTCACTTTGTCATTGTAGAACAAGGATTGGATTCTAAGCCCAAAGGTAAATTTGTTTTTAATTATTGAATTAATTTTGCAGCATACAACAGGGTTTTGGTCGAGAAATGTTGTGGCAGGAGAACATTACATAGAGTAGTGGGAGAATATTCTGAAAGAGCAATGGAAATATATCTTGTGTCGTCAAAAAGTCAGATAATTTTGTGTAGTTGTCTCATCATTCTCCTGTCTCTTGTGTGTAGTGAACTCCCTAATATATTACATTGTTACAATCTATTGATTTATTTCTACTGACAGTTTCTAAAAATGCAAAGATAGTTCAGAAAAATAATTTTTGAGGTGTAGAGGAGTATTTGAGTTTCCTAATTACAAATTTATTACATTAAAATAGCTATTTGGATTATGAAAAACTCAGATATGAAAACGATATTATTTGGATTACCTTATTATAGGAAATTAACAATGCATGTAATTAACGCGAATTTCAAAAATTCGCGTTAATTTTATGTATCTTAAATTACCTCATTGTTAATTAAAATGACGTTAATTAAAAGCATCGTTATTTAAAGACACCTTTATTATAAGCAAAGCCACAATTCCTCTGCGTCACCGTCAGAGTCGGTTGACGCATCATCATTTAATATTAAGTTCAAAATGTCCTTAGATTCATCAGTGTAGCGGTCGTCTTCTCTGAGGGGATAACTCACTTCTTCAACTTTCTTGCGCAAAATGTCTATCGCATTTTTGTCATCTCATTTCATTTCTTATGTTTTTTACCGGAAATAGAGAGCAAATTTTGTTGATGGCCGTTGTTGTTTTCTAACGAAATGAGTGCGAAAAATATTAAATTCACGTCTTAATTATGCAACATACCGCACGGAAATTCGCGTTAATTAAATGTATGTAAACATAACTTTTGGAAAATTCGCGTTAATTTTATGACGCGTAAATTTTCTTCGCGTTATTAACATGCTTTGTTATATTCCTATAATAAGGTAGTCCATTTTACAGTTTGTGCTTGGTTGCCAAGCCTTTTAACAGGAGTAAGGCTAGGGGTGACCTTGTTTTGATACAGACCTTGCTGCCTTTCAAATGTAAATCACTTTGTCATCATGCTAACTAGATACAGGTCTCTGATGACAAGGTCACCTTCAGCCACACTCAAAATCAAAGGCTTGGCAACAAAGTACACACTGTAAAAGGGCCTATTGTTTCAAGCTATGTGTATGAGTTTAAAAGAGTTTAGCTTTTGATTGTCTCCTCAGCTTTAAAATGCTGTAGAAAGCTGAACTCTGATGACTCTAAATGCCGAAGGACTTGTCGACAGGTAATTTTATATTTGACTGATAATATTGATTTTTCACGTACTCCTTTTAGGTATGGTAGGTTTTAGATTACTCATAAGTGGCATCAATTTTGTAGGATCTTCAATCACAAAAAAGTGCATCCATGCTGATTTCTAGTCTTGTCAAAGCTTGTGGAGAACCCTTAGCCAAAAACAACTCAGAGGTAAATAGTAGTACTTTTAGTTTAACATGCATCTTAATTCTGAACCAGTACAATTACTGTATTTAATCTTAAACTGTCTCTTTAATAACTTCAATAGCATGACTTAAAATAAATTGAGTATCCGAATGGATACTTTTCGTTCTGAGATGCATCAATGATAGCAAATAAAAGCTTTGGGCTTATATTAAGCCCTTTACATCTCAACATTTGATTTAAGTAATATATCTTATTAACCAAGCGCAAGGGCCATACTGGGAGAATATTGGCCCAAAGTCTTGACAGTATGGACCGAGCGCAGCTCAGTCCGTACAAAAAAGACCGAGGGCCAATATTCTTCCAGTACGGTCCCGAGTAAGCTTGGTTAATAAGAGATTTATTATACGACTGAAGTTCAAAGGGACACAGGTGCGATATCATTCAGGACCATTCGGGACAGTGCCCGGTCCAATACTTAGAGAATATTACATATGATGCACGATCCTTGCAGTAGATAGCGCTATTTAAGCAATAGTGAAAATCAGACCTGAAAAAAATCAGGCCTGTACGGGATTCGAACCACTGACCTCTGCAATACTAGTGCAGCGCTCTACCAATTGAGCTAACAAGCCAACTGGGAGCAGGCCGTTAAGTTGATTCGCAATAAACCCATAGATTCGTAATAAACCCGTGAAAGGATCGTGCATCATATGTATCTAATACCGCAGTACAAAATATATGAACTTCATATATTTCATTGTATCTTAGAGAATATTGGACCGGCAATAGAGCATTTCGATTGGTTGATTTTAGTTATTGGCCCTCTGACTGCCCGAGTGGTGTAATAAATATAATTATGCAATTCTACTTCCTAACATCACTACATTTTCATTTGAAGTAGTGTATTAAGTTGGTGTTTAACCAAGATCACACACTCTGTTTGATTGGTTTGACTTTTCGCATTACTTCTGCATTGATATAGTGTGGGAAAGTTACATGTTAATCAGTTTTAAGAGTAAGGATTGAGAACAACAACATTGATATATATCTCAGTTTCTGAATTCAAGTTTTCAGGTACATAATTAAGACACACAAGATATAAGTATTGACTTATCTTTCAGAGAGATGAGTTTTGGGTTTGTCTTCTTGAAAGCTCAGAGAAAAAGCCACGTGAGTTGTTTAATTTACAATATGTTATTCCTGTAAGCTAACATACTCACTTTTAAATTGATCCCAGTTCATGAATATACAATCAAGTGTGGAGAAGTCACCTTTTAAGAAGGCTTTGGGGTTTTTTTTTTTCATAGGTCCAGTTTGTCCTCAGAGAAGACCAGCACCTCCAATACCAGGTATTTTTTATCTGTGTTTGTTTGTACAATAAAAAAGAAAAGAAAAATAATGAGAGTGGGTACATGTATATTTTGATTGATTTTCTTCTTAGCTGAATCTTTATTTCCTTTCCTTTATTCTTCTTGGTTATAATTGTTATGAGAATAAAATGGCCACATTATGCAGAATAAGCATTTGCAGTGAAATAGTTTTGGTAGTATTGTATTCCTGCACTAAAGCCAATTATGATCTTGTAGTTTCAGGAGTCGATGGTGCAAGACTTCAGTGTTGCTCCAAAGCTACAACTAATGTTTGCTGGGATCTTTGTGTCCAGGTTTGTGGAGCTTTGGAAGGAAGTCCTTTCATTTTTTTACATACTTTCAAAGTTAAGGTTAATATTTTATAGAAGAGTGAAGGTTAATTAGACTTAGACTACTGACTGAGAAAACAACGGCACTAGATTATACTTTTAGGTTGTGTGTTCGGCAGATTTTTAGGAACTTTTTCATGATGAGGAAATTACAATAAGTGTATTAGAAAGTTGTTCTAAATCACTAGTATGTTTTGTAACACAGTTTCAAAGGGAAAAAAATTAAACTTGCAATTATAATCTACGTAAGTTATAGTTAACAACATTTGCCGGCTGAAAAGTTTTAGCAATTTTGGTAATGGAAAAGGCTTTGAGGAAGTTGTGCCTTGGAGTATGTCCCTATAAATTTAGAAATCACATTTTTAATTGTAACTGAGAGTTAATAACATGATTTATTACACGACTTGGGCAGTCAGAGGGCCAATGACTAAAATCAACCAATCAAAATGCTCTATTGCCAGTCCAATATTCTTTAAGAATTGGACCGGACACTGTCCCGAATGGTCCCGAATGATACTGCACTTGTGTCCCTTTGAACTTCAGTCGTATAATAAATCTCTTATTAACCAAGCTTGCTCGGAACCGTACTGGAAGAATGTCAGCCCTCGGTTTTTTTTTGTATGGACCTTGCTGTGCTCGGTCTGTACTGTCAAGACCTAGGCCGATATTCTCCCAGTATGGCCCTTGTGCTTGGTTAATAAGATATATATTCTGTAATTACATAAAAGCTCATAGTAATTTTTTTAGTGGTTTTTGGTGTTTGAAATAGATGTACACTACCAAGTGGGGAAAGGCACAGAACTGGCGTAGATTTGATGAAAGCTGTTCCTACAATCCTAAAGAGGTACAAATTGTAATTTTGTTTGAATTCTACAATGTGCCCTTAACCTTTTTTATTCTCAAAATCATGAACATGCATATATCCTTTTATTTCAACAGATCAACATGATGAACTGCCTAGCTGATGGTAAGAATGCTTTTAGCGAGAAAGCTAGTTGCGTATTTTTTCTTCTTTCTCTTAATCCCTAAAAAAGTGTACTGAAATGCAAAATTGGTTTATTAAGTCATGATTTGTATTTCCCTTTTTTCCCCTTCCTTAAAGTAACCCTTCCATTGACTGTGTAGTCCAAGTTACAGTGAAATTACTTAGTCGAATACAACAGAGAACCATAGTCTAGTTTGTCTCAATTTGCAGGCTTTATAAAGAGATATGGCGCCTTTCTAGATCCTTAGGCATGACTAGTTGGCCAGTAAACTCAGCTAAGAGTCCACCAGAGTCATGTCTATTTTTTGACAAAATGTTATCAATTTTTTTTCATAGTGACAGAGCCATGTCAGCTGGGATGCTCAGGTCTCAGTTTTTGTACAAACTTCAACAACAGGTGTGTTACACAGCCTGTACTATTTTCAGTACTGTGGCTTTGTGATGGTTTTAAACATGTTTTGCAGCTTAAAAAAAAAGCCCATGACACATAGGTGCTAGTAAGGGAAATTTTGTAGTCTAGTGGTTGTAAACCTGGTGAACTCTGAATCAAAATGTCTGGGTTCTTGGGGCAAGCAGTCATTGAAAGCTAATGAATTGGGGGGAGGGTGGGTGGGGATGAAGAATAACCCTGCCCTGGACTGGCTCCCCCTTTAACGGGAAAAAGCAATTTGTATGGCTATTCCTTTACGATGAAACCAGGATATACTCTCATAGGATGAGCTTCTGGCCTGCAAGCATAGTTAACCCCTCTCTCTCAAAGTGATTTAGTGATTGGAGTGAACTTTCGTGATGAATGTTTGGTTACAAGGTGAACATCATTATTTTTCTTGTTTTGGCAGGCATACTGAATTGTTCCGTAGCTGTAACAGCAAGTCTGACTATGGAGCTAAAAGTCACATGCAGGAATGGAAAAAAGGCTTCATTCAAATGCCCAATATTGTGATTCCAATAAAGGACATCAAGAAATGCCTTCCTGAAACATGGAAGGTATGCATGTGTGCAGCCAGAAAGCTAGCCATGGAATGAATTTGAACCAATGGAAATACTAAACTCTCTCTGGCCTGTTTTGGAAATTTAGCTTCTTTGTTACATATACATGCATTATTAAAAATATTTTTGATCATACTGCAAATTAAGGATTACAAAGTTAGGCCTGGTGTATGGCTTAGCCCACCTCCAAATTTTCTGTACTGTTGCTCGATGTTAGAGCAACTGACCACAAAATCTGACAGTCTGGGGTTCAAATACCTTGGGAAGGTGAAGGAGCTCAGAGTTGTCTCTTGCTCAAAACAAAATAACATTTTCCTTTAAAGAAAAGGTTGTTTTTGGTTTTCCTTTGTAGGCCATTGCTTGTGTGCTTCAGATCAAGCCATGCAGTGTCAAATCTCACAGAAGTACCATCTGCAAGTAAGTTTTTCTTTTACTCCCTTTTTACATGTTTTTTTGTTGTTGCGCTCAAATGAGACTTACTTTGCCATCAGCTCCGTCTGAAAGAGTGGTTTTAAGTTATAAGTTATCTCAACTGGGAATGAGACATAATCAATTAAATTCTATAATATATCTATGAAGTTAGCTTTATCTAATATTTAATTTTGTTAGCTGGAAAATATTCTTTATTTTCATTTTTAAGGCCTGACTGTGTGCAGATTCTAGAAAAGTGTCGCAATTCCAGTGCAACTTTACAATCAAAATTGCCAGAGGAAGTTTGTAAAGAACTTTCTCCCCCTGAGAAACAAGCACCTTGTATCTCCCTGCAAGAATACCTTGGTATGCATTTCTTTCTTTCAAAGTTTCCTGTTCTGTTTAGTTAAAATTTATTCTATATCTCTACCTTGTAAGCCTGTGATGGGTGTGTTCTAAGAGAGATCAGCAATAACGAGAATTGATTAGTGTATTACAAGGCGTATATTGATAGAAAAATTAAAATGAATAAGAAAGTTGCGAGAAAACTTTATCAAGAAGTGCCTCTGGATGGAAATCAGAGAGTAAGTTTTCAAGCAAGTTGTTTCCTTCCTGTGCATGCTATAAATATTGTCAACGTTTTCTCTTGACAGGCACTTAATGCAATTCATTCTCTTTCAGTACCCAGCAAGTACACTGATATTACAGATGAAGGTAAGGTTTTGAATTTCAGTGCTGGGGTTTTTTTTTTTTGCCTGTATTGTAACGGTTTGTTGTCATATTACGATAGACGTTACACGTTTGACAAAATAGTCATGGGTTGCTGCTGTTGATGTGCTTATTATTTTCAAACTTTATTTCGATGCAGTGACTCACCCTTGCAATCCAAACCCATGCAAAGAGAATCAAGATTGTGATATAAACAGAAGTTGCTACGGAGCGCTTCTTGACCGGTGTCAATCACACACTTGTGTTCCAGGTAATACTTTGTTTATGTAATTTGAATACATTAGGAGTTTTTGTGGTGAATAAGATTCAACTGGTGCGATCATTTCAGCGAGGGTATTTCTTGCTTGCCTCATGTATAGTACATGTGCAGTCTTCGTGTTTGGATGCAAATTATCACCTTTGAACTGACTGCAAGAATCTAAGGTAGTCTTTATCCAGATACTGATAGGACCCCAGCTATTTGACAATACTCTGTCCTAGAAATCCCAAAGTAGTTTTAGCAAGTAGTTTTGCATGACTATTATCTTGTATACACTAGGTTGTCCCCTGGGTGATGCATCAAGTTTCCTTGTGCGAGTCGGAGAGTATGCAAGGGTAAGTGTTACCATGCAGTTTGCTTTGTCCCAGTGAAGACATGCTATTACTTCTACTCTTTTTTTGTCATAAATGCTGAGCAAAACTACTTATGGACATTTACAGGTGCCTGTTGTGTCTGGCAAAGAAGGTTGCTTCAGGATGTGCCACTGTGATGGAACGTCTAAACTCAGCAATTGTATAAACCTTGAGTGCATTGAGCCAAAGGAGTGCACGCTAAAAGAAAATGTTATAAGTAAGTTCAAATTCTCTTTCATGCCATGGATGTTTTGACACAGACCTATCATGTGAGTCTTTCTGTGTGTGCTTAAGTTGCGTTTTTCATCTATTCGACGTCTTACCTAAAACTTCGCTATATTTCTTAATCCATTTTATTCACGCGACACTCATGTCATAATATGAACCTGGTCATGGCCTAACTCTGTTACTCACCATACAGTTCCTTATGGCTCAGTGGTAAAGCATCGAACCACGAAATCCAAAGATCTGGGGTCCGATTTCCCCCTTGGAAACTCTGACTTTCTCTTTGTTCAACTGTTGTGAAAAAAACGGACAAAACCTTTCTTTGCGTGTTAATGATGGAATATAAATTTCTACGGTGCTTTTTCACGTGGTTGTTACTCTTAAGTGGAATCTAAATCTACCTTGAATCTGGGAAATGATTTATGTACTGATCGTATTTTCATTTTTTGCAGATAACGGCGAAACGTTTATTGATGAGTGCAACCTATGTACGTGTTTCTCGGGAGAACTGACTTGCACAAAGAGAAATTGTCCAGACTCTGTACTATCACCGGAGTTCAATGCAAGTAAGTTTCGCTTTTGAAGAGTTTTAGATTCTTTTGAGTAATTTAGCTGAACTTTAATTCTTTTTATCCAATAACATTAGATTATGTATTTTTATCCAATGAGCAATGAAGACATTTTATTTTATGGAAAAGGCGACAACAGATCTGTTTACCACTTCCCCTATTGGAGTGAAAATGTTCCCGCTCATCAATTCATATAGATTTTGTCTCTTAGTTATGCGGATGGGCTAATTCAGTGTTTCCTAATCCAGCTATGCCCGTTACCGTCAATTTTGTCCTTTTTTGCCAACTGATAAGCTTTTTTTTACTCACATCAGGTCGGCCCAAACGCAATCGAACACCCGATAACGTTTCTACAGATACAGACACCATCAATACTCTACCATGCGGTTGTAAGAATGTTTATGATCCAATGTGTGGAAGTGATGCAAAGACTTACCCCAATCCTTGTGTGGCACGGTAAGTAGATAAATAATTCGTCCGAAATTTCTTTATTGCAGTATTGTGACGACAAATAGTCGTCCCTAATGAAAACCAGCCTTGCGCTAAAAAAGTGGCAATCAGTGGCAAGCGCGGGAAAAGGTATCGCCTGCGGCAAAAAGCGCGCGAAAAAATCAACGGGCGTGTTGGGTGTTAAAAGCGCGGGAAAATATCTGTTTCAAAATTTCAGACCTTGTGACAAGAATTATTATTATTTTGTTACTTTACCCTTCCATAAGATATTTCGTGTCCGAGTAATTCACGTCAAACGACTGTCTTTGGTTTTGTTAACAGGTGTCTTGGATTACCTCCTACTTGGTTAAAGAAAGGCAACTGTGCTTCCATTGATCCGTGTGAACCAAGCCCCTGTGATGCTGATGAAAAGTGAGTGGTTTTTATCATCAGCTGATGGCGTTATGTAGAGAGAAGAAATCGTGCGAGACCTCGCTTTTCGTTCGGAGTTGTTATGATTTGATGCTTGCTAAAGGAGAAGACTTGCGTTGTCTTTCTGTGCCTCATTTCTTTCGCTATCGTTTTTTCTTTGACGTTTGAGATATAAGGAAAGGTTAGGCTCTTTCGGCAGTGACCGTAGGATTGATGTCTTCTGGTTATTATCAACTTTTCAGGTGTATTGTGGAAAGAAAGACTTGTTTGTCCATAGCTGATCCTTGTCCTCAATATTACTGCGGTGAGTCATCAATTAATAGTGTTAAATTGGGGAGCTTAGGGACAAATGTTTTTGAGACGCAGACGGCAGCCGGATATTAAAAGTTCTCATTCCTGATGCACACCACACCTTTTTTGTTCAGCAAAATTTGGTTTAAAATGCTAAAACGACGACTACACCATCGATACATTGGCGTCAAAGTGCTCTAGAATTAGTTTTCTTCTTCTTCTTCGATAGCCGTCCACGTCTCAAAATCTTCTCTGCTTAAGTTCTTTATTATTGAAAGGCGAACATCTTATTTCTTATTCATTCTAGTCTTAGAAAAAATGTTCATGATGCCTGCACTACTCTTTGCACCCGTGAAATAAATTCTGCCAAAACTGAATCCTCATCTCTGCCGGCTATCTTGTCGATCCCTTTGCACTGAAATGTTGATACACATTCAAAGTGCCTTGTTATATTGTGAAAGGGAGGATAAACTCACTTGTCTTTTTTGCAAGAAGGAAGGAAGAAATTCCTCGACATTTCGTCCAAGATTATCGTATTCTTTCCATCAGTTTAAGTAAAAACTTGATTTAACTTGGATTTTGAAACAGGAAGATTCTTTTTTTGTCTATAGTATCAGAGGGAAAATACTGCAGCGATCTCCAGTTGGACCCAGTCTGTGATTCGGAAAACAATCAGCATCCAAACCTCTGCTCGTTGCAGTTCAACCGCAAGACACTGGCGTACAGAGGATTCTGCAAGGTACGATGCTCAGTGCGCTTCGGAGGCTTTTTAATTCAAATGAACGAAGAATTGCAGTTGAGCCAATTTCATAGCTTTATTTCGTATTTGTTTATGCAAGGAATTCAGTATTGCAAAGAAAATACTATTCCGATTAACTTTACCTACCGCGGTAGATAATCGACTTATTCGTTATATGACTTAAGTTGAAAAACAGCATTTTGCATGAGATTTATTCAGTTGTTTTTTCCACGTTCAGGATGAGTGTAAACCCCCTTCCCCTGCCGTGTGCGGTGTTAACGGAGAGACATACTCCAGCACATGCGCAGCGCACTCAGCAAGAGTGATTGTTGATTATCAAGGCCGGTGTAAAGCCGTAGGGACTGGACCTGGGCATGACGATGAACCACGTTGTGAGAATGTCACGTGTCCTGATATAAAACCATCTCACTGCAAAGGAATCATACCGCCAGGGGCCTGCTGCCCACACTGTGGTTAGTAGAGCTGTACAAAACAGCCAAATTCGTCACAGCGAATTTTGTGCGCGCGTAGTGATTTTGGAAAAGAATGTCACGCATTTCTTGTTCGTATCGTGACGTATGTAGTTCTCCTGGTCTCATATTTCTGGTTTGATGGGCAACCTTTTCATAACTTGACGTCGTTGCAGTTAAATTATGATGTTTTGCCTTGCAGCGGCTCAAGTTCGAGTTTTATACAGTCTGAAACAGTTGGCAAATAATCGAGAAGGCTTTGGTATACACGAGTCAGTTACACTGGAACAAGTATTTCAGATCCTTCGGCGGCATATATCTACGGTGAGCATTAAATTCCTAACCCACCAGGCCCATAGGAACGAATATCGTGGTGTATTATATGAGGCCGACACCTGTATGGAGGGGGGTAACTTGTTGCGGAAATTTTGAACAGTTTTCTAGGCGTTATTTGTCGCTTTCGAGCAATAAGGAAATTTTCTTTTTTTCCCCCAGCTTCAGGGGTAAGGATGTAGGTTTGGTTGTAGTGACCCGCAACCATTTAAAAGATTAGGTCCATCACCCATATTATCAAAGTACACGATCAAAAACTAATCTGAAGAAGTAAACCAACGTATATCAGAAGGGGGAAATTGACGTTAATAAGCGTGTTTTATTTCCCCTTCAGACTGAATGCGATCTCTTCGGATATCACAGCATTGAAGGCGATGTAGTTGTTTTAGTAATGGCTATCACGACAAAGCCAACAAAACTTCAGGTAAGATTGGGGAATTTTTCATTTTGTTAAGTTCGCCGGTTAGGGGGCATTATCAAGGGTAGCTCCAATACTTTCAAGATTTACGTATCACTTTTCGTCAGGTTTTTCGTGAGACTATCCTGATGCTGTAAGGAGGGAGACCTTTTTGTAGTCAACTGCAGGAAAAATTCTTTATCAACTCGCGCCCATTTACTATTTTCTATATAGGAACTGACTACCATTTTTTTTATGCGAGTTCCTGCGAGAAGACTTTTTGGATAACAAGGGTCTTGCGCAGGGTAAAATACTTAGACGTTTCTTTTTTGCCGTTTTCTTAGGTGGAAACCTGTAATCGCGAGGCGCAAAAGATTGAAGCTCTTATTAATACTGGAACACCGTCATTCACATCCGACATGGTGCTTTCCGCTCTGAAAGCAGCTCAGTCTCGGGTGCCCACGTTATCAGTTAAGCCGGATAAACCGGTTTCCGACTCGCGCAAAAATAAAGCGAGTCGGTTGAACAGTGCTCTTACTGCAACAATGCTGCCAATCATAGTGTTACCTGTCATGCTCCGAACAGGTAGAAGTTAACAGTGGATATTATACAGAGTATTTTTTATGTAAATGCAATTAAATTTCGTCAGCATAAAGATAAATTATTGTATTTTTGAAGAATGAAAATGTTTTTGTAGACGTAAAAACGGTTCGCGGTACTTTTGTGTATGCCTGGTAGTAGGATCTACCGTGCCGTTGACACTTCCTTCGTTTATTTGGACCTCCTGGCACTTTCGGTTTAACACGAAAGGTTTAGTTTTGATCGGTTGTTGACTCAGTCAGGTGCGGCACGTTTTACTTCAATGCGTCACACAATGGACAGACGAGTCAGTTATCTCCAGGAATAACGTCAAAACCAATTCAAGGCTTTTCTATTATATTACTATTATGTTTGTTTGTTTGTTTTTGTTTGGAACAACAAAAACAACTCTTAGAAGAAGAAAGGATAACATAAAATATTAGTTTAATAAGGAGAAACCCGTGAAGGGAATAACAACCCAAGAAGACATAAGGATAGAAAATACTGACTCGGAATCCAGATTACGAAATTGTAACCTTTGACTGAAAACTTGACGCAGCTCCTGTAGAGTAATGTACGGACCGCCGAATTTTCAGGCAGAGCAATTCTGCTGCGCAAATATTTGAAATTCTCGTCTTTCTGAACGAGGTAAGAAGAGAGCAGGAAAGTTTGTGTCTATATTTTTTAACAAAAAAGAGAAAACCTCGTACGCTTTTTCTTAGAGAAGCACGTTATTTCTCTCTGTGTTAAGGTCACAATATATTGCGCTACGTTTGCTGACTTTTAAATCCGAAAAAAAAAAACTGATCTTACCGTTCCTTATATTTTTATCTTTTCTTCTTTTAAAGAAAGTAAAGAGCGTATTGAGTGCTATTTCGAAGCTGATCGTGTTAGATTGATTTTTGAAATGGCCCATACAGATCATTACGTCTAAAGTAATATAACTCTTTATGGTTTGTACGATGTCTTCAAGAATTGTCCAGACTGAACTTCAAAAGCTCTGACCGTTACTGTTGAGTTATGCATCATTAAATGAATTGTATAACTCATTTATGCATCAGAGACTAATCTGTTAAACAAATGTTTAAATCAAGAATTGATGTATGCCTTGTCACGCGAACTATATTGGTAGATTGCGTGACAAGTTAGTCAAACGTTTTGTTGGAAGTATTTTTTCTTTTCAAGCTTATTCAATCCAAATGTTTAAATAATATAAAATACTTAATATTTATTTTATACGTGAGGAAAATACCATTAATATTAGAAGTACCCCGGTTAAAAAAAAAGTTTGTATATAATATTGTCACCCAATTATATCTGACAAAGTCTGTAAATATAAAGATTAAGTTTCTTAAAAAAACACGGGTACAGGTATTAAAAAACACGTTTTATACAGCCGTAAGTATTCTTGGTGGTAGCATAAGTTGTTCTTGGTTACTCCCGTCTGGTATAACAATCACCTTGGAAACTGTTGAACTCAGCTCTAAGGGTTTATCTCATTGGTTGATAAAAAGTTCTCGAAGGTCTTTGATCACTTGAGTAAGATTCCTACCAGAACCAGCATTCTAGAAAAAGCATTAGAAAAAGAAAAATGAAGAATTAAAAGAAAAAGCAGTTAAAAAAAGGTGCACATTTACTCTTATTTTTTTTTATTTCAACAAGCACTCTGGACACTTCGAGAAAGTTTCCTTTACAAACCTCTATTCAGGGAAAACGTACCATTTGAGAAGATCAAAGCTGATCCTCACAGTAAAACATTAACTAACAAATTGGCATTGCTATCTTCTTGAAAGCTGCCTCGCTCTGGAAAGTCCTTCAAGTCAATAAGCACGCAAAGTAGTGGGGTATTCTGAAAAAGTCTTGACTTCCTTTCTTAGTCTTTTGAACTCCTCACGCCTCGAACTTGCCTCCAGTTTCTAGTGCTTCGCACTTGTTTCTAGATGTGTTTGTGAAAGTCTCCTGGAGGAGGCTATTGCGAATGTGTTTATTTGAATTTAAGTATCACTTTTACCTGTAAATGTTGTATTTCCTTGTGATAAGAGCTCCCCTCCACACCGAGGAGGTGGACATAACCCTGCCCACAGGAGTATAAAGGATCAATTCTCAGAATGCACACAATTTTACCGCTCTTCCCCAGCATCACTCGGATACGGCCGTGGCTTGGTTCCCAGTCTATCGCATAACTGAGTCAAAAAAAGGTGCACTGTTGTTAGTCAAATGTCACAGGGGGGGGGGGGGGGGAAGCCTCTGAAAACACGGTACCTCGTGCGCCAACTATTACTGTGCTGCAATAATTAATGATGACTTTCAGTTTTGAAAGAACTATTTACAGTAAACAGCGTGAAACGGCGCCAAGTGTACCATTTAACTTGGGTCGAGTCAGGCGTGAGATTTTTTGAAGAGAACCCGATCATATCTGGAGACGCTCGAGGACGTTCCGAACATTTTTCAGGTCGTCCCGAGGAGCCTTGACTAAACCTTATCTCCCGTAGTCTTCCCTTGTAAATTGTAGGGTTCGGGGAAAGCACAATCCATTTACAAAGACATCTCCTCTCGGACTAGATAGTGTTTTGTATATGTAATCACATGATTTCGAGTGCAATTTGGAATAAATAAGCACGAGTAAATTTTTTCAAAGACTAACAAAATTGCATGAGCCCGTAGGGCGAGTGCAATTTGTGGTCTTTGAAAAAATTTACAAGTGCTTATTTATTCCAAATTGCACTCGAAAATCATGTGATTATCTATTAATAATATACATGAAAAAATACGAGGTAGCTTCTCAGAACTACGCAGAAGAAAAGTACGCGCATCACGTGCAAAAATAATTTATTCAAACCCTGCAACTGACATTGACCTTGACATTGACCAATCATTCTGACCAATCAGAATGTCTGGTTTGTTTCTTTCTTTGCACTGAATTAACTCTCTTCTGCACTGAATTAACTGTAAACTGCATTCATCTTAACCGATCAGAACTAAGAAATTAATTTCATGTATATTATAAACTATATTTAATTGAAAAAAAAAAACCAAACAAACAAACAAAAAACAAAACAGGAAAAAAAGCACAAGTGCATTCGTACTTTGAAGACCGTCATGAGTTATCTTCGATTCATGTCATTCAATACAAAACTTCTCTAACAACAACGTCTCATAACTTTTATTTGATTAACTGAATCGGACTGCTAGAAACTCTAACTTTTTGCAACATCAACTTTAACTGGAAAAATCTTAAATGAGGAAATGGGTAAACCAAAGCAAAACACAGTTGGAAGCTATTGGAGAAACGAGAACATTCCAGTGGATCAGAAATTTTCTACAACCTCTGTCGTCTCCAGACGAAAGAGGAGCAATCGTGAAACGCGATGCTTATTCCAATACGCCGATTGGTTTGTTCTTTACATTCCCATGCACTCACTTCTTTTGGAGTTCCTCTACTTCTCGGATCAGACCTTGTTGATTCTTGAAGCGTCGTTTCACTTGAAAAACAAATCCGGCGACGCTATTACTAAGAATGGCTTCACCAACAAGATCTTCAATATTCAGTGAGTCCAAATTGACCTGGGAAAACGAGAGGAAAACGTGAAAAATAACGCGAGTCTCTCTAGTCCCAGTCAGGATGAAACCCATGAACGGCCTCTGACAAAAGAAGCCTGAACCTTTCTTCATCAAAACTTTTTATTGCATGACTCAACGCAGAAACAAAGGTTGTTAAATTAATACTCCAAAATTTCCGAGTAAGGACTGGAACCTATTATTACGTTCGGTAAATAAGGTTACGAAAAATCAAAATAGGTTCCAGTCTTTACTCGGAAACCTGATTTTTGAGTCACGGCCAAGAGACAAGTGCCACCTAAATGCGGGCTCTTTTTGAACCATAACTGAGCTACGCACTGCAAAATTCCGTGTCCAAATAAAATAGTAATTTATCAAAGGCTTTCGAAACTCTGAACAACAACTGGTGTATACCGTAATAGCAAAACTGTTTGGCTTTGACGAAGTGCTAACGCTCGAAACTTCAGCTTTTGAAACTCTTTGCCAGTGCCCCCTCCCCCCCCCCCCCACTGACACAGCACCTCAGTTTCTTTGGAAACTTACCCCCCCCCCTTTATTCCGTTTTGAAAGGAAGGCATGTTTACTGACATATTTTTAGGTATTTTACCGTTGCTCCTGCGAAGACAGGACGTGTCCCTCCGTCCAGACGATACCTAATGGTCAAAATCAAGGGGGAGTCAGTTCGACCAATAACCTCTCTCCCCTGGTCTTCAGTATGTTCATCACTCCGTATCTCCAAGACAACGCAGTCTCCTTGTAGGCTTTGCACAGAGACACCTCCGAGAAGACTGTGTAGTTCCACCACATCTGTCAACCTTGATAAACAAATAACGGGAACCTGGCTTAGTGAGATTTACATAACAGCAATATTGGATTGAGTGTTGTAAAAAGATTAAAGAAAGAAATCGTTACGCTAATCAGAATAGTAGTAACTATCGCAAAGGGTCAGTTGAACTTTAAAATAATTACAACTAAAGTGCTTGAAGAGCGGGCAAACGCGAGGGACCATCTCGCAGAAGGTTTTAGTTTAGTATGTAAGTGGTTGGGTGGTTTTAGACAACGTCTTAAATGCCTATGACACGAACAAGGGTCTATGTCATTCCAGATTACTAACTTTCTGCCTATTTCGAGTATCGCTAAAACTAATCGTGATCTGCTTTAAATGGCTTGAACCCGGGGGTAACATGTGAAGGTGTAGTCTTTGTTCTGATGATGACTTCCACACAGGCTGTCGAAACGTCAGTCACTGCCACCGACAACAGTCCTTCTCAGGACTACACTCACCCGGACGATCAGACTACACCTTCACATAATCGTGATCTAAGAGCTTAATGCTCGAAGGAAAAGAAATCAAGAGACGCAAATAGGAGCACTCAAAGGAAGTATTGCTAACTCCCCCACCCCCACCCTTCACCAAATTTCCAAGTACTCCCTGACATTTCTCTGGTAGCTGGTCATACTCCTTGGTGTAGAGAAGCATAGCAAAAGCAAGAACTAGAACTTTTAAATCAGAAGACAAGCGCTACCCACGCAGCCTGTAAACAGGCTCTCTGGTTGATGATGGAGCGACGAGGGAAGTGGGAAGAAAAAGAGCGAGGGGTGGGGGGGGGGGAAGGTAAAGATGGAGAAGAGGACGGGAGAAGGGGGGAGCCATCGCAATCGAGGCTGTCTTTTCATTTACGACCATTCCAACCTGATTCTGTTCACGGAGCGTTAGTTTTAACTCTAAGGACGCCGCATCTCTTGTGCGAGGCTTGAGGCATTCCCCTCAGGGCGCACAATCTAATGGAAATTATATTTCCTCGGAGGGTACCTACCTGAAGGGGAGATATGGTTCTCCGAGCTCCTTCGAAGACTGATATGAGCAATACTGTTGCAGTTCGTGGCGCGCGACAGTCTGGAACCCACGATTTTAATGAAATTCAACGCATGCGTAATGACATCCTCTGATTGAGTGGCAAGCTGAGTATTTGATTAACAGACCTGGGTGGGGTGGTATAGATGTCTACTACCATTGGAAAGGGGACCAGTATTGCTCGTATCAGCCTTCGAAGGCGCTCGGAGAACCATATCTCCCCTTCAGGTAGGTACCCTCCGAGGAAATATAATTTCTACTTCACTCCTTTTCCGACTGATACTCATAATACTGATGCAGATTACAAAGACACTGTTAGTCAATGTCTAAATTTTTTTATTTTAAAACAATAACCATCAAGGATTAACAATATCAAAATCCATCTCCATTTGTCTTAAACGAATGCGCCATGTGACTGAAAACAGTTAATGTCATTTTGGTTCGCCTGAAGCCAAAATACTTTGAACAAACTTATTCTTTAGGATAGGTTTGTGATAAAAGTTTTTGAAGGTTGTTGCTGATGACCAGTCGGCAGCCGCAATGATATCTTCAAGAGGCACACCACTATCTGCAGCCATAGATGTTGCTGCAGCTCGTGTAGAATGACCGGTGTATCGAGCATCAATACCTGCATTAGACAATACAGTGCGTATCCAACGTGATACTGTCTGACTCCCGATAGCCGAGTGGGACGATGTAAAAGACACAAGAAGATGCTGGTCTTTGCGAAGACGAGCGGTTCGGTTTACGTACTGTTTCAGACTCTCGATAACACAAATTTTCTGTTTTTCCGGAAAAGATGGAAGGTAAATTTTTCTTGATGGGTGATTCGGTCGAGAATTTTTGACATGTTGAGGGATCGTAAACTCCCAACTGTTCTCCTTTTGGGATACACAATCCAAATTTAATGCTGCAAGTTCGTTAGCCCTGGCTGAAGACGTAAGTGCCAATAGTATAGTCGTCTTAAACGTCAACTCTTTAAGGGAGACGCTTTCGTTTGAAGGCAAGTTCTTTAGATGCTCTAATATAATGTCCCAACTGACCAGGTTGAACAGATTTTGGGCAGTAGTGGACGAAGTTCAAATACGCCTTTCATAAAACGAGACAAGAGCGGGGAGTGTTCCTAGTGGTTGTTCCTCGATTGGATCATGCAGTTGAGATATGCAGGATTTGTAAACACCAACAGTTCGGTATGAAAGCTTTCGAGCGTGAAATTGTTCAGTCAGAAACGGTAAAACCTCTGCTACAGCCGCTGAAAGGGGACATTGAGTCCGTGACACACACCAGCTAGTCCAAAGATTCCAAGGACCTTCATATCTTTTTTTCGTTCCTTCTCTCCAGGAGGCCATAAGGATGTCGCAAACTTGCGGTGGAAGGCCTCCTGCTCGGCAAAGTTCCCTGAAAGAGGCCATACCACTAGCTTCATTGTTTTCCAGAATGGGTCTTGCGCTTCCAGGTCGAACGGGAGATATAGACTCTTCTCCAACATTGGAAGAATGGCAGGGATGTCCACTAACATCTCCAGTAGTAACGGATACCAAGACTGACCTGGCCAGTTTGGAGCTATTAGTAGACAGGTTGCCTGATCCTCGCGTATCTTCTTCAGAATTCGAGGCAGCATCACAATCGGTGCATGAATGAATGATGTCCATTTGTTCCACTGTAATGTCATCGCACCGATCCTCATTGCACCCGGGTCTGGGTGTCGGGAAACAAAGCGGGGTAGTTGATGATTTAGACGAGATGCAAATAAGTCTACTTGCGGAGTGTAATACTTGGTGACTATGCGTAGAAAGATCGCCCTGTCCAGAGTCCACTCCGTGCGTTTGTTGAAGTGACGTGAAGCCCAGTCCGCATCGACATTGTGTACTCCTGGAAGATGTTGTGCTGTTATCCATGTGCCTTTCTGTTGACAAACGTTCCAAATTTCCACTGCCAAGGCTGCTAACATCGACGACCGTGTCCCCCCTCTCTTTTTGACATACGCTACTGCTGTAGAGTTGTCCATCTGCAGAGCAATTGTGGAATCTTTACTTGTGACATCAGAAAGGACCGAATGCCCAGAAGGGCTGCTCTCAATTCGAGAATGTTGATGTGTTGTCTGGATTCTTGGATGTCCCATCGTCCCCCCGTTGTGCGTCCATTAGAGTGAGCTCCCCATCCGCGTTTGGACGCTTCTGTGTAAACGATCATGTCGAACGGTGGTACGGAGATTAGGCATTTGTTGAACCAATGAATCTTGGTCGAGGTCCACCACTGGAGGTCGTTCAGCGAATCTCTTGTGAGATAAATTCGCACTTTGTTGCAGAAGTCTTCGTTCCGATGAACGCTGTTGATATATTGCCTCTGTAGTGCACGATAATGCAAGGGACCCTGTACCAGACCCACTTGCGAGCAACGATTCATCCTGCCTAGTAGAGCAGAGAGTTCTTTCAGTGTCAGCCAGCGATTGTTGAGCGCATTCTTGCACTCTAATTGGAGATTCTGGAGTTTCTCGTTTGGAACGGCTTGCGTCATCTCCTTGGAATTTATCAAGGATCCCTGGAACTCTAGACACTGGGAGGGAGCTTGAGAGCACTTCTCCTGCTTGATGAGAAAACCAAGACGTTGTAACAGAGCGACAACACTCTGAAAGATTGACGACAGTCTCTCTGGACTTTGGTCCAGAATAAGCATATCGTCTAGGTAGATCACTATCCGAATTCCTTGTCTCCGTAGCAGTATTATGACTGGTTTAAACAGTTTCGTGAAAGTCCTGGGGGCGCTGGATAACCCGAATGGTAGGCATTGGAATTCGTAAGTTATCCCTTGGAAGACAAACCGTAGGTATTTCTTGAGACTCTCGTGAATTGGTACCGAAGACATGCGTCTTGGAGATCTAACTTCTTCAGTTTACTTTAGTTTAGTTTATTAGCTTCGCCAACCGGCAGGGACACCGCAACAGCTTGCGCCAATTACTGCGGGCCCAGTAAACCCACCCATCCCAACCCAGGGGAGGACATCCATCACAGAGTAATCTCGTGCGTGGGAAATTAACGTCTCCTACCCATGAAGTCGCCTGATTGGATGAGTTTGCGTACTGCTTCCAGACCCTCCATCTTGAACTTCTGAGAATCGACAAACCGATTGTGATTCTTCAAATTGAAGACTGGCCTTTCTTTGGTTGTTTGTTTCACAATGAACAGTGTTGAAGTGAATTGATTTGGTTTCTCCTGTACAGCTTTTACTGCACCTTTTGTTTGGAGTTGTGAGATGGCTTCGTTTATAGAAGCTAAGTCCTCTTTTGACTTGGCCTTTGTTTGTCTTTGTCTCCATTGTATTGGTTGACAGACAAAGGGAATTTTGTACCCTTGAACTATGGATAGAATCCAAGGATCTGACGTAATTAGTGTCCAATTTGAGTAAAAATGTTTGATTCGACCTGCTACAAGATTGTCTGGTGGTATTATGTCCTGAAGTGATGGCAGCTGATAGTCAGTTACGTTTTGCGTGTGGTCGAATAACAGAAATAAAGGGTGCTTGTTTGGCAGCTAAACCCTCATCAAATGCGAACAAATCTTTCGTTCGAGATAGGCCATGGACACGTTTAATGTCCTCTTTCATCCCAGATTGCATTACGGGTGACACTAGGAAATCATTTGTTTCTTTAATATCAGGATATTGTTCCATTAAATTTGTCCAAACATCTTTGGACAGTTGCTTGGTAAATACAGATTTGAGAAAAGAAGTTAATTCTTCAGAAATAGTAGTTTCTTGTGCAGGTGCATAATATTTGTCAGACCGACTAGAGACAACAGAGACTGGTGTTTCACTATCATCCGCTTTGGCTTTTTTGGGTTGTGGGTGTGCCCCAACTTCATTTGCTTGGGAGCCATAAGGATCTGTCATAAATGCATTTCTTAAAATATCTGGTAAAGCCCTCTTTAGTGTCTCAGTGATTTTTTTTCAATCAGAGAACTTATTTCATCTCTTGTCACTGGTATAGATGTTGCTAATGCATCATCAGAGCTGGTACCCTTGATGAGCATATCATTTGGTTCCTGCGAGATGGGTACCTGCAGGAAACCAGGTCATATAATACAATTGTAATTTTTTTTTTGCGTGTGTGTGTGTTGTAGTAAAATATATTCGTCGAGCGGGCACTCTAGACGAATGTTGCATTTATCTACCTGCGATATGGGTACCTGCAGGAGATATAATCAAGTAGAACGGAAAAACCAGGACTTTGACGGAAGGTATACGATCAGGCGACATTAAGCCTGCGAAAAATAGCATAACAAAGCGCTATAGTTTTACCGAGTTGTTTTCCGATATATTTCTTTGTTTAATTTAAGAAACAGCTTGCATATTCAACACTTAACTTTTCAGAAAGTGCATGAAAGTGGCGAAAAGTGTTTCGGATGGACGATTTTTAAACGGATTTCTTGTGAGTGAAACAGACCGAAGCTTGCCCGCGAAAGAAAGAGGATGTCATCACGCATGCGTTGAATTAATTAAAATCGAGGGTTCCAGGCCGTCGCGCGCCGCAAACTGCACCAGTGTTGTGAGTATCAGTCGGAGGAGTGAAGGAGAATCGTGTCTTATAAATCTTATGTTATGTAAGGAACTGACAATAGAGACACGTCATTTACCATTGTCGCCTTTTCCGCTCTTGTTCGTCACGATCGTTCGTCATCTCTATTTGCCTCCTTAGTTCTTCTTCCCTTTCTTTTACAAACTCTTCCAGACGACTCACTTCGCCCTTTAACAATCCTTTGCAGTGTTCAAGTCCAGAAATTGCCGAGGTACACTGTTGGATGGCCAATTCTGCCTCTACCTGTAAAAAAGGAGCACATCATATGTACAAAATCTTGTGGAGAACTTGGCCAGGAATATACCCTTCAAGAACATTAGCTGGAAAATTTTTAGAAACATGAGAATAATTCGCTGCACTGTTGTTCTTCCGTGAATGTCTTGTAAGAGTTGAATGGGAGTAAATTGTAAATTTCCTGCCTATAATAAGGATTCATCAACAATACACAGAGGTTGGGAAGGGTGAGATGCACGAGTAACAAAACTTTCCAACCCTTATGACAACCTCGCAACAGTCTCCCACTGGTGCTGCGACAAGAGCGGGCAAAGCTGAGCGTTTTAAGTCGGTGAGCGACGTGAGCGCGCGAAGGTTCACGGGAGTCTAGCACGAAAAGTGAGTTCTAAAACCCTCACAAACCTCTCGAACGCTTGCCAGTTCGAATCTCGCGGGATCTGCCGCTCGTTCAGTAGTGCTTACGATAGCCTGCTCGCAGGCTGTTATGACAAATGCTATAGCTGGCGTTCAGCTGAGTGGAAGTGAGGGAGTAGATTCAATATGTTGTGTTATCGAATACAAAATTACTTGCCAGTTTGTTATTCACTTCCACGTTGAATCATTTTTTAACTAAACTTTTTTCTCTGCTGAATGTTCAAAAATCTTAAGGTTTGTTAATTTCACTGACCTGTTTCGCTTTCATGTCTTCAAACGAACCATAGCTGTTTTCCTAACGAGAAGTCAAAAAAAAGAAATGAGGGAAGATTTCCGACTCTTTAAATTTCCAGAGACTTGTAGTAAATCTGGACAGATTTCTCAATACTCATTTTCAATTCTCAGAAAAGTATTCAGAGAGCCGGAGGCCACCATCCTGCAGGGTTAGTCTCGTGCCTCTGACAAGAGCTTCTTCACCTGCTGAAAAGGAACTTTGAAAAGGACAAAGAAAAGTGTTTGTGGTAACAGGGTGGCATTTACGCTTCTCACTAGCTTTCCAAAGTTTCTTTCATTTCTACTTCTGTGTTAAGAATAACTTCCACGCAATATTTTGCGACAATTTTTGCGCTATGTAAAACTACCTTCAACGTGGAGGTGACTACAAAATAATTACGTTTCTTAAGAAACTGTGGTGTTACGTTAGTGAGGTGGTGTGTATTACAAGATAATGTGGTGTTATCGAGTCCAAAAGTTGATAAATGAACCTTAGCCACGGTAAAGAGAATCTAAAACTGACCTCTCGAGCGTTAGCCCTACCACCGGGCGAAGGACGAACGGCTAACGCTCGAGAGGTCAGTTTTAGAATCCCTTTTACGGTAGCCAAGTAAGGTTATAAATTTAGTTGATAAAACAAAATCATCTTATTAAATATTAACCCTACGGGATAGTAAGACAAAAAAGAGGCAATTCAAAACCCAGGAAGAGAAAGAATGGCTGACAATATGGATGAGATGGATGGATGAGAATACAGAGACGGACTGCGGTCGACGAACCTGAAAAAGTTAAGAAAATTTTCCAAGACGCACAAACCTTAGCCTGAGAGATTTCAGAACACTGTGACCAGTTATTCACTGCTCAACAGATTGCGTTACCTATTGCGTAAGGTAGTCGCACGCTAAAGATAGCGTGAGCAGGCGGAAACAACTACACGGAAGTCTAGAGTGTGCTACCGAGTCTAAACAATTTTTAACGTAAATGTTTCCTTTGAGGCATTATCAAAATGCGAAATATCCCATTTAGTTTTCAAGGAAGAGTCGCGTCGAAATCAAAAAGGCGAAAGCAAGACTTTCCCGGGGATCAAACTCCAAATTATGACATATGATAGTTTTGCCTGAGGGTAAATCTAAAATAACAATCTTGATTGGGAGATGAAGAGAATAGAATGTGATGTTGACATAAACCTAAAGCCCCAGGGTTTAAAATTTCAACTTCAGCGAAGTAATCAATGGGTGAACTATGTTTGGACGTGAAGAGAAATTTGGTTCTGTTTTGGCGGAGTGGCGGTTGATGAGAAAATCGAAAGGAAATCTAAAGCGCTGACGAATGCTACCGTTTTTATAGAATTATAGCTATGATTTGATCCTATGCAGCTATCAAAACGTGTCATCGATCGACCTTTTGAGAACTGAAGGCGTGATTCGACGAGACAATTTTGTGAATTTAGAGGAATCTTAACACCAGTGTATCTGGAGCCCTATTAGAGGATATAAATCACCGAGTCGGTCAGCTTTCGACCTGTTAAGGCATCAGCCAGTTTTTCTTCAACTACAGCGTTTGGCTCGTAGGTTCGTTCGTTGGCTCGTTTTGTAGCTTCGTCCGTTGGCTCGTTTCCACTCGTAAGAAAGAGATGAGTTGGATTCGAGATCAAGGCCATTTGTTTCGTGTTTTGGAGGAAGAGTTGAAATGTCCGGTTTGCCTGGAGGAATTCGAAGAACCAAAGAATCTTTGTTGTTCCCACACAGTCTGCAAACAGTGTCTGAGTCAGATGGTGGAACACCATCGGCGTCAACCCTTCTTGCGTTGCCCTACCTGTAGGCGAGAAACTGAGATCGATTTTCCGGGGGGCATTGACAATCTGCCAACAAATTACATCGTGATTTCTCTGATATCTGGGAAAAGTAAAATCAGAGACATCAAGGAGGTGGAGGATCGTGTGAATGAATGCAAGCAGACTTTGCAAGTCAAGGAGGGATTCCTGTCCACGATCATGGACATATCACAGAGCCTTGGTAACCGAAGGCAGCAAGTTGAAGGTGACATTCGGCAAGCTGCAGAACGAATTGTGCAGATGGTAAGAGCCAGAGAGGAAGAACTTATACAAGACCTTAATTTGGCTGTGGCTCGACAGCAGAGAGATTTAAGACAGCAGAAAGAAGTGATGCAGAATTTAATAGCACGTGAAAATGGAATACTCAATGATGCCCTGCAACAGATCAATGTACTCTCCCCGAAGATGCCTGTTGAAGCTAAAGCTTCTATTTTATCTCAGCTGCGAGAAATTGATGGTACAGAGTTGTCAATGGACATACCAGAAATTGATCCCATTGTCTTTATTCACAACCCAAGTGTTAGCGAAAGTGAACAACTAACTAAGCTTGGAAAACTGGAAGTCCATTCTTCCCATGAAGACTCAGCGAGTTCTGACGTTCACTCAAATGATTACTTATCAGATGACATAGAAATTCGTGCTTTTGGAACACCTGGGTGCGAGGAGGGTGAATTCACCCTCCCGTGGGGGGTGGCCATACGGGATGATGGCTGTATCGCTGTTGCTGATCATGCTAACAACAGGATTCAAGTATTTGATTCTCAAGGCAGTTTCCTCCATTTTTTGACGGACGATGAAGTGGAGAGTGTTCACCTTCCCACTGGCATTGCTTTTGACCTTGATCATCACCTTGTAACCTTTGATGATGAAACTCACAAAATCAAAGTATTGGACTCTGAAGGTCGTCTGATTAGGAGCCTGAACACCGAGGCTGAACTGGGAAACAAAGTGGAGGGAGTATCAGTTGATAATGAAGGACGTATAATTGTCACTGACTCTTCAAATGAACGGGTCCTTGTGTTTCATCACAGTGGACATCTATGCCTTGAATTTGGAGCAGATGGGAGAGAAAAGCTGGGCTGGCCATCATCTGCAGTTTTCCATAAAGGGCGATTTATTGTCTCTGACACATTTAATCACTGCCTCAAGGTCTACAACCGTCATGGCGTCTACCTTCAGCAGATTGGAAGATCAGGAAGAGAGCCAGGGCAATTCATCAAGCCACGAGGACTGACTGTGGATTCAGGAGGGAACATACTTGTGTGCGATTCTGGCAACTGTCGCATCCAAGTCCTTGACTCTGATGGAAACTTTGTAAAGAGCTTTGGAGGCTTTGGTGAGGAAGAAGAGGGAAAGTTTTGTTTGCCATACTCCGTTGCAGTTGGAAAACAGGGAGAACTAGTTGTGTCTGACTGCAACAGTCATCGCATACAGATTTTTCGATTCCCACCTCAAGATTAAAGCTCAAATCCTGCTTAACGTGAACTGGCTGATGGTGAGATTTCAAAGTAATGAACTGTAGTTTCAAAGAACATTCAAATGTTGTAAACTCTTAACCATAAGCCCTTCATCCTTTGCATTTGCTCATTTATCTTTGCATTTGGAGAAAAGAATAATTGAACTTTGAATCAGGGTTCGTGCACTTTTTCAGGCCAAAGATTCAAGGACTTTTCAAGGACTTTCCAGGACCCTACTTAGAAATTTCAAGGACTTTTTGTAATGACAATTTTATCTCAAAACCAAGAAAAATGTTTCTGTTAACATCTATGTTTTGGGTTTACCGATGGTGCAAAACAAAAGCAGATATCTTTCGATGTTGTTCAATAAAAAATCAAGGACTTTCAAGGACCCAAAACGAAATTCAAGTACTTTCAAGGTCTTGAAATCGGCCTCCTGAAATTAAAGGGTTTTCAAGGGTTTTCAAGACGCGTGCGAACCCTGTTTGATGTATTGCGGGAGCAAAGCACACTAAAAAAATTGAGGGGAGTTGATAGGCTCAAGCAAGGCATAATTCAAAAGTACTTTTGTAGAGGAGAATTTGCTAATTCCAGCAAACAATTAATTTTTATCCGAATTGTCATTTTCTGACGAGAAAAACTTTGTTTGGCTAGTGGTACTCAAGGTGATAAAAGAGCCATTTGATTATAAAACCTTGTGGGCTGCTTACTTCTAGGTGACTAATTATGAGCTCTGGAATGAATCCAAGTTATTTTATTATTTTTTAAAATGAAGAAAGAAAGAAAAGTAACAAGTGCTTGAACGCACCCTTTTCTGCAGTTGTTTTGGCTCATCCCAATTTTCATTAACAGCTGTTAACAGGAAGGATTGTGGTTTTGGCGATAAGATATAGATGGGCAAGGCTGACCATGGCTTAACTCTTTAACTCCTAAGATCTGATCTTTAATTCTCCCCACTAGTTGCTACACATTTTCTTGTAAATTAGTTATGAGAATTTGGTGTTAGATCAAGATGACTTCTACCAGATAGTTTTGAATTTTCTCATTACCTGTTTGCTGGATAATGTATGGGTATTAAAGGGAGAAGTTACATGTTAATTGCTTCTGGGAGTTCAAGGTTTAATATAGTTACCTTTTCCTGCACTTTGTTGCCCATTTCCTCTAGCTTCTCTTTTAGCATCTCAAAGTTCTTTCTCTAAGAACAAAAAAGTCGTAAAACTGTGAATAACTAACAGTGATTTTATTAGATTTTATTGTGTTCTGATATATGTGTTGGTGTTTATTACCTGCTAGAGTGAGAGGCCAGATCAAACAACACCTATATCTTTCCATTTAAGGTCACCCTTCCTGGAGACACAGTAGCCTAATGGTCAGCATGCTAGACTCCAGGCCCCAATTGGTTGTTTCTAAAGATTTGTACATTGTACAGGTGAAAGAACAATAGGACACGCAGTCCCCTACTAGGTTCATCCACCTAAACCCAACCCACCCATCCCACCCTGGTGAAGGACATCCATCACACAGTAATCTCGTGCGTGGGAAATTAACGTCTCCTGCCCCTCCTGCAGGAGACCAGACCTCCATTTATTCGTCCCTATTCGAGACGACTAGAATATCTAACCATTTCTTGATGTTATAGAAAGGTAGCATATTCTTCTAAATCATTTTAAGACTTTGAGTATTGGTCCAGCCAGGGCTCGAACCCTCGATCTCCCACACAACAGTCCAGCGCTCTATTCATTGAGCTAACTGGGAGGCGGTCAGAAGGTTGGATAGCACCATCCACTGAATAAATCTGTATCCGGAGGATAGCGCAGTACATTTTATTAACAATTACCTTCTGGATAGCAATTTATTTAGTGGATAGTGCTACCCGCCATTTGAACAACTAGGCATAGATCATTAAATTGAGTTCTGGGGCAAGACACTTTACTCTCCCAGTGCCTCTCTCCACCCAGGAATAGAACTGGGTAGTGGCAAACTGTCAGGGAAGCCTGAAACAAACGCTGGGGAGAGGAAGGAGCATTTAATCTGCAATGGGGTAGCGTCTCATTTAGGGATAGTAGCAATAGTGCTGGTTACTTTAAGTAACAGAAGCCTGGTAAAGCTCTTGCCTCTTACAGGCCACTTAGCTTGAATATAGGGCTTATCTTTTTATTTCAATTTGCCTGAATCATTTTAAAATTTTTATGTTGAAGGCTATGAAATGGTTTCAGTTAATTTGCAAAAGATCAAGAAGTTGCCACCTCATTACAGAATCCTCCACCCTGAAAGGTGGCTTAAATAAATATGACTTAGTCATGGTAACATTGTCTTGGCAAACATGTTCAATTTGTATGTATATGAAAGTGATTCTTGCAGTAAATATGTAAAATCAGTAAAAAATATGACCTGAAAAGAATTCAGGCCTGTGTGGGATTTGAACCCATGACCTCTGCCAAACCAGTGCAGTGCTCTACCAACTGAGCTAACTAGCCAACTGAGAGCTGGTCATTATGTTTCACTACTACATACATACATACATACATACATACATACATACATACATACATACATACATACATACATACATACATACATACATACATACATACATACATACATACATACATACATACATACATACATACATACATACATACATACATATTTTGTGCTGCATAAATTAGACTAGTTAGATCATGCAAATTATATTGTATATAAGCAA
Source organism: Stylophora pistillata (assembly GCF_964205215.1). Lineage (NCBI taxonomy): Eukaryota > Metazoa > Cnidaria > Anthozoa > Scleractinia > Pocilloporidae > Stylophora > Stylophora pistillata. Next base: position 22,383,858 of record NC_142530.1, read on the forward strand.
TGGTAAAGTTTATTCTCATTAAATCCCCTGACGAGTGGGTGACCACGAAACAGGCTTGTAGGGATGAACTTGTAGTTTACTTGTCTTTTTCCTCCCACAATATATACATACATACATACATACATACATACATACATACTACATACTTTATTTAACGTGGCTAACACTTAGCTATATAAAGCTACTTTACAGGTCAGTCACAAAAAGAAAAGATAAATAAATAAAGTTAGAAGCTGGGAAATGCCTAAATTTATAGAACTATTAACTTATAAAAACAAGAATAAATTGCGATAAGAGATTGCTTTGCCTTTAAAGTGTTTAAAATGATATAGTATATACCAACTACAATTATAAAACTCTAATGCTTATATACTAAGAAAGTTAAGTTAAATACAAAAAATAGGGAGCTATAAACCTGCAAGGTCGAGCTCCTTGAGTTCACATTTAAAACTGCAATAGGTATCCATATTTCTCAAATTATTAGGAATAGTGTTCCATAGTCGGGCAGCTTGATATTTCCACCACTTAATCCCATACTTCGTCGAATTAACTTTAGGTAATTTTAAAATAGCATCACCACGTAAATTATAATTAGAATTGTGTGTAGTCAATAACTTGAAATACTTGCAGGTACCTTTCCAAGTCTTTGGTTAGCTAATGTGTTATTTCCATTCTTAGCAACAAAGGTCTAATAAGAAGAACTTTTATCCTGATAAACGAAGCAGAGTGCCTGCTCATTTAGTTTTTTTTAGTTTTTTCATTAAGCGATTACTACAAAAATGCCAAGATTCGGCACAATAATTAAAATGAGGAGCTATGAATGCTCTATAAAGATTCTCCAGCAGCTTTAAAGGAAGCAGTTTCTTCATCCTTTTCAGAACAGCGATCTGCTGGCTCACTACTTGTGACATATGTTCTTAATCTGACCTTCACATTTCAATTTATTATTGACTGTAACACCCAGAAGCTGCATCTCCTCTACCAGAGGAATAGTTGTACCTTCACACTTAAAATTAGGGTCTTGTGACATTTTTCCCATATTTAAGAGTAGTGTTTATTACTGCAAGGATTCCTTTCATATACATTCTTAAAACCGAAGTGTACTTATACAATTTTCATGTATTCTTAGTCAGTGATTCATCACTTCACAGGTTTAATACAAACCAACATAATGACCAGCTCCCAATTGGCTTATCAGCTCAGTTGGAAGAGCACTGCACCCGTGTTGCAGAGATCATGGGTTCAAAACCCGTACAGGCCTGAATTTTTTCAGTTCCTATTTTCACTACTACTTTGGGCAAGGATCGCTCTCATATACATTCTTAAAACCACAGTGCATGTATGTGATTTTCATATATTCTTAGTCATATAAGTTCATTTTGTGATCACAATTCTAAAAAACATGACTGTAGTAATATGTAATGAAAATAAAAGTCACTCTAAATTTTATAGACTACATTTGACCTTTTTATTTTACCTTGTCTTTTGTGCTGACAAGTCTATTTTCCAAAAGGTCCAGCTTCTCTTTCAAAATTTTATGTTCTACCAAGTTAATACAGAGTTAGTATAGTGTAGTTTTCAATTGAAAGTAAAAATTAGAGACCCAGGATCGCTTATGTTTTGCCTTACTTTGCCTAGTGATTGGTCCAGAAAACATGCACCAATCAGATTCAAAACTAAAACTAGTTGCAACTCAGTCACCTGCATTTTCCTGTCCATCAGGCACTTTACACAGTTTTCCTTTGGTCTGACTGGCACTGATCAGAGTTGTAACTAAGAAATTATGCTGCTGGCTAAAACTTCAAGTGAGGAGGCTCAAAGATGGTGAACGATTGTAAGAGTGTAACCTCGGAGGTGCCCTCTGTGCTTTACCAAGCAATCACTGGCCAAAAATCCAGCTAGCAACTGCAGCTTTTTCATTTGGCAAATTTTACCAGCAGCTGGCGCTTAGCGGCAACCCTAGCTGATTTATTTTGGTTTGGGATTTACAGCAATTATTTATCATTGAAAAGACCTATTTGAACAATGACATCCACTTGGCATAAAAACCTGCCGACATGACTAGTATTCTGCTTTCTGATGGGATCAGAGAAGTTGAAAGCCTGGAGACAGTGAGAAATTCACCATCTGATCAGCCAGAACTTGAAAAAATTTAATGGTATCTAAATTAAACCTACACTTGAACCAAATTATGGAAAATCTGGATGAGGGTATATGTATGAAAAATGGATAATTCAAGTTTTCAGGTATAGAAATTTTACAGTGTTTCAAATGATCAGAAAAGCAGGGTGAGTAAATCTGGTGACAATACTTTCAAGTTGCCAAAATACCTCAATTAATTACCACAATAATTCTAAGAAACCACAAGTTTATCTTCAACTCACTGGTGCAGAGAGTTTCTGCCATATCATTGATCTGTGTCTCAAGCTCCTCAATCATCACTTTATCCCTCTTGTTTTCACTCCTTACATTTGATTGGTGCTCTAAATAGAATTATAACATAACCAAAGTAAAGCGCATGTTCTGATTGGTCAATTTAGTGTCCCCCATTTGCCCATGGGTGTACACTGCTGACATGAGCAAATGCAAAGACTATTTTTCCGCACGGGCTTGTTTTTTTCTGGTCACGTAAGATTTGTTAAATAAAAGGGAACTCTTTAGCTACAATGTATTGATGTTATGTTATAAAACAAATGGTAACACCACAGCTTACAGTATTGAGTTATGGATGCACTTGGGAGGTTTGCTGAGCACTCAAGAAGCTAGAGTCGCTCTCAGCTATCGCCTTGCACGACTCTTACGCTTCTTTCGTGCTTAGCAACCTCCTGCATGTATCCATAGCTCATTATAACATAACCAAAGTAAAGCGCGCGCTCTGATTGGTCAATTTAGCGTCCCCCATTTGCCCATGGGTGTACGCTGTTGACGTGAGCAAATGCAAAGACTATTTTTCCGCGCGCGCTTGTTTTTTTCTGGTCACGTAAGATTTGTTAAATAAAAGGGAACTCTAGCTACAGTGTGTTAATGTTATGTTATAAAACAAATGGTAAACACCACAGCGTACACTATTGAGGTATGGATGCACTTGGGAGGTTTGCTGAGCCCTCAAGAAGCTAGAGTCGCTCTCAGCTATCGCCTCGCACGACTCTTACGCTTCTTTCGTGCTTAGCAACCTCCCGCATGCATCCATAGCTCAATAGTGCATGCTGTGGCATTTACCACTTGTTTAATCATCACAGGAACAACAGCATGACTGAATAAAAGGAGAAAATGGACTGCTTTGATGATGTCATACATATTTCCCATTTTTCTTAACCATTAGTGACCAGGGGTCTGTTTCTCGAAAGTCCCAGTACCTTAATGGGCCCCAAGCCATGTTTTAAAATCAAAATTTAAAGGATAGGAAAGCAGTTTCTGGCACACAAACCAGTCCTTTTTGCTTCTTTAGCTGCTAGTTTTATTGTATCATTTTCAAAACTTTTGAAATCACTACCCTGAATGAAAACAGAACAGGTTTATCAGCGGGTTAAGTTACCGGGACTTTTGAGAAATGGGCCCCACGACAGAATTTCCCCTGATTATTCAGGGTGCGACGAAAGTGCTGTCCAATAGCCCGGGGCTAGTGGAATGACTTGTCGGGGTAGCGTTTTCTTATCGCAGCTTGCCCAATGGGCAAGCACCACCATTGGTTCCTCTGTTCTGATGATGATAAATTGAGCTTTTATACCAAATATTGTTTAGCAGAAAGCTCCTGAGGGAAAAGGACAATGTTATGAGGCCAAATTATCGTAGCATGACAACGTCTTGCGCCGCATTTTAGTTGTGTCCGTAAATAATGTCATGACTTTTTCTGTTAACTAAGTTTACATAAGCGGCCGAAATATATTTTTTGAAATGACAATATTTGCCGACTGACAGCGTGCAGTGCGAGACAATCAGTCTAATTAAATTCCAGCCAAGTCACGGTTCAGTAGATTTTCTCGGAATTTTAGGTGCGTTTTGTTGGGAAAATCCAAATCCGGATTCTTATTTCTACTTTAAGGCTGCCAATTCATTATTAAAACAAAAAAGGCCCACTTTGTGTAAAATTAAAAAACAAGAAAAAACTCGCTCGGAGAAAAGCTAGCAGACCTGGCGCTGTTATCGAGTTGCGTGTTTGTTTTTATTTTTTATCGGATGTTAACAGCACCAGGTCTGGAAGAGTTTGTCAGCTTGATGAGCTTTGAAGAGATTTTACTCCATCGAATGTCGACAGACTTCAGATTACAGTGGTAGTTTAATTGACCGATCGCAACATTCATGACATTCACAAAAATAACTGTGTTGTGATTTCCATAAATTTATAGTATTTTTCACCATCGATGGGGTAAAATGTAAACATCGAAGGAACGAACCCATTCGAGTGCAGAGGTCATTTTTCCTTTATTATTTCGCCCATGTTTGAATGAAATTTTACTCTGAAGCAGTCATTTGCAATCACAAGATTAGATCACATGACTGTATTTGGAATTCTCGTCCACAAAATTTTGATGTAAGTTGTAACTGCAACTTCTGGTGGTCAGGTATAAAAACTGGTCATTTCTGTTCCATAGTTTAATTTGAGGTTGAAGTGAAAATGAAAATCACATTCAAGAATCAAAATATACAAAGAATTAGTTTATATCTATGCTTGGCGCATCATTACTTGCATTTTGCATAATTAAATAAATCTAATTATTCTTTATAAACAATTTAATTTCAGACTAGCTCCTCAGACCTTCGGGCTAGTAATCTCAAGTAACAGCTTGCCTGAAAGGCAACCTTTTTTTTTCATTTTTGTCTCACCCTGATTATTGGATTTCTAATATATTATCTATAGTACGTTTAACCTAAATATATAATAATATTAAATATTATATTATTATTATTATATTATTATTATTATATTATTTATTAAATATTGTATGATTGCTCACCAGTCATTTCAAGATCACCAGCTGGAGACCAGTTTTCTTTTGCCATTTCCAAAAAACGAGATTGAGTTTGTAACCTTATCAAAATAGTTTTAAGACTTGCTAGATGATTCTGCAAAGAAAAGAAAGAAATGTGGAGAAACAAAACTTGTTTTAATTGGATTTAAATTTACTTCAATTTTTGATTTGTAAACTGCTCATGTAGTCTGCCCAAAGTCCCCCGAAAAGTATTGTGATGTGCATTTGATCATATCCACATGTTAATTTGCACAATATAAATATTAAATTATTATTATTATTATTATTTCTGCTGATGTTTTTAGAAAGGTTTGCAATCGGTAAAATCCAATAATCAGAATTTCGCTCCCTCTCAACTGACTCAGATGCAACACATAACTGATCCCTTTTGTCTTCTGAGAAAAACTTTGCTTTTGTGAAAGTTTTAATTTGAGAGCTGGGCACCTCATTTCTGCAAAAAGGGCCTTCAGGTATCCATCGATCTTATGAGAGCATAGCTTTGATTAAATCAAAAATTTTACCTTGTGCTTTTGTAGCTGCAGTTCATGATTGACATGCTCGTTGTTGAAGATCTCAAGATTTTTGTCGACATTTTGGCTGTGATTTGCGATATCTTGAAAGATCCTGTAAAATCATATTCAATCAAACATGGTTTCCTAGTAAGAAACACCGTCAATCTAAAATAAAAAATGCATACTCATGCGTTCAGCATGCCACGTAACACAGAAAACATTGAAACCTCTCTATTTCGTCCACTTTAGAATTTACTGTAGCCGCCATTTTTCAAACTGCCAACTAAAACTAATAAGACTGCAATTTTGGTTGTTAGCGGACTGGAGTTTGTTACCAGTCTTTTTCAACCTGCACATCCTTTCTCTCCTTCCGCTTTCCATTTTCCCCCAAGAAGAATTTGTAATCGTACCATGTGATTTATGTTTCTAGTGCTCTATAATAATGAGCTCTTTTGTTAGTCAGAATTATGATGCAGAATCAGGTAGCCATTATGCTGCCTCCAGCACTAGTTATCCTGTGTCAACTCTGTCTACTTCGGCAGCGCATCGCAGATTTTCCCCAGCTCGTCGGCTTTTCTGTCTTCTCGCTCTCTTCGATTTCTTAACCACTTTGTTTATTTGGATTTTGTATGCGCATGTAAGTAATCTGCTTTTTTTTTATTATTATTATATGTTAGCTATTGATTTCTTGAAATATCTATGTTACAAACATACATATTGGAAGCGGAAATAATTCATTTTTTGGGACATGCATGAGTAGTGTTTAATTTGTAGACGTTAGCTATAAAAATTATACGGAAGCTGAAGTTGCTCCAGATTAGTCTGTAAAAATGCCGTTTATTACTCAAGTTTCAGTTATTTCCAATGCTTTGTATTTCTCAAAAGCCAAATCTAACGCTTTTGTCGGTGGTGCTCGAATCATTTACGCAAGAGGCAGTGATCACCAGATCACTTATAATTTCCTGTTAGTACTAGCACTTTTCTTTACAATTAGTGTTGCATATACATATGCTGTAACCATTAACGAAGAAATTATTATTATCTCTGCAAAGAGTTTTGGAAAATCAATTTTACACATTTTTTGCAGAGACAGCAAAAAAGATACAAGCTCTTGGGATTTGAACACATCCATTTTTTTACTTTTTGTGTTAAGACCCAAAAAATATTATTAAGACTTAGAACACACATTTGGTGTAGACAGAAAAACAACTTAGATGAAAAGAAAAGAAGACAGAAAATGCAAAAGGTGTTCAGACACACAGACAAACAAGGTTGTCACCAGAAGCTGGTAGCTGATGGAAACCTGATAGTTGTCAGAACATTTTGCACCAGCTACCCTGTGAATTGTGATCAGACAGAAATTAAGTGTTTTTGAACTGATCCTTGAACTTATCCATGAACCCCCTCGGAAAGGCATATTGCTTTACAACATACCAGCATAATTCAATTCAGCTGCCTATTTAGTTTAGATCATACATCTATTAAATTCTTTAATGTGAACCCTGGACAAGTAATCAAACCAACTGATTTACTAGGTAATTTGGTTAAATCAAGGGAATTGAAATTGTAAATTGGCCTCTATAAAGAGTTTAAAAAAGCTGATATTTCAAGAGTTAGCCCTTTCATCAGAGGAAATGGAAGAATTGTGGGTTGTGTGTGTGTTACTGTGCAGAAAGTGGAGTTATGGATTTCCTGGCATAGCTCCTTTGTGAGAAATTCATAGCTCCACTTTCTGCACATAAATGTACACAAAACCCACAATTCCTCAATTTGCTCTGATGAAGAGCTAAATTATGCACGAAACATCAGCTTTTAACTCTTTATGGAAGCCAATTTACAATTTCAACTTAGTTGATAAAACCAAAATACCTTGTTAGCCCCATAGACACAACACCACAGTTTCTTTAGAAACTTATCCCCTTTATTGACTGATTGACTATCTGTCTCAAAGTTTCAAGAGAAATGAAATGAAGATCCACACAGGGAAGTCTAGTACTTGACCCTTTTATTCCCATGAGTGACAGAATTTCTCCTTTCAATATCAATACAATATGAATCCAATCATTAATGAGAAACAAGAAAAATATGTATATGTATGTAGAGGTTAGTTGACCACTCCCCATAGGGGCTTTTCAGGGTCAATTCCCACCCATCCCAGTCCAGAGAGGACATCCACGATACAGTAATCTCGTGCATGGGAATTTAACGTCTCCTACCCCTAACCCTGCACGAGATGGGGCCTATGGTTTATTCGTCCTTATCTGAGAAGACTAGAATATCTATCCATTTCTTGATTATAAAAAGGTAGCAATTTCTCCTCACTTATTTTAAGACCATGAGTATTGGTCCGGCCAGGGCTTGAACCCTTAACCTCCCACACAACACAATCCCGCACTCTAACCAATTGAGCTAACCGGGAGGCGGTTAGGAGATTATCCATTGACCCCAAAATCAAATTCTCTGAACTTAAATTGAGAGAATTGTCTACAGGAAGGAGAAGTGCTCACGAGATCTTGGAAATGAAAGGGTTAGGTTATTAGTGTACTAAAAGAAAAGAACTATAGAAATTGAATTTAAAGGTGTCTTGTTAGTTTCAATATAACAGATTTCAATTGTATTAGTTTCATTTCTACAGGATTTCACTCATTGGTTCAATAAGCTAATTGTGATGGTGCTTCTTACTTCTAAGCCTGGAAATGAACCCAATGTTTTTAAACTTTGTATCAATCAATTTTCAGGGTTTTGATGATAATTTTAAGGAATTCAGCAAAACTGATGTTAAGGAGTACAAATTTAAAAAATCTTTGTTTGATGTAGTGGTAAGTACTAACTCTGCTGGGATTTTTTCTTATTAGATGTAATCTTCATCACAGATAGTCATCTACAATGATAAAAAAAAAGAAATGCTATTATCCAGCCATATTTACAGACCAAGAATGGTGAACAAAATTTTTTTTAGATATGGCCAAAATTAAGCTTGTGCTTATCAACTTTTCTTCAGTGCAAAACTAGTGTGAAACTTCCTCTTCTAGATGTGCAATTTCTGTGTTATGTGCCTCCAATGCTAGGTTACAGCTGTTGGTAATTTTTTTAGTTGTTGTCAAAACCAGAAAGCAATAACAAGCACAATATGTCAAGAACATTCATGTTGTCAAAACCAATCATGTGGGATTAATCAGCGCATGAAAGCAAACTACAAAAACATAAACTTTTAAGAAATGTAGGGTGCAATTCAGATTTTGCCCCATTCGATTGGCTAATTTTCTTCAACACAATAACATTCCTGGAGTATGTTTATTGTTCACAGTTTTCATAGTTTCATAATATGAAAAAGTTTAGTAGAAGTTGCAAATTATATAAGCCTGCACCGAGAAATTGTATCTTGCCTATGGCTGGTAACTAACCTAAGCAGCGTGCTTGCCTAGCCAGCAAGGTTTTTAAAATTTGAATTTTCAAATTTGTTGGTTACATTTGAGGCAATTGAGTTTCAAAAAAAAAAAAAAAAAAAATCTTTTAGATTGCTAACTCATGCTGTAACTTGCTTGTTTAGCTGTTGGCATTATGGCGGATGATAGTTCTTCTTCTTGTTTATGCTCTTTATGTGAGCCGAAAATGGTATGCAGTAGGGGTAAGTAGGGACAGATTTGTACACGACTATCTCTGTACTGCAGGTGTAATTGCAAGTGTTCAGCATTTTCTTGGGAAAACTTATAGCTGCAGTCATCACTGATTTTTAAAGCAGGGGGAGGCTGGGGAGAGATTTGCATCAATGGGATGAGTGATGGTCAAAAGAAAGGAGAGGGGAAGAGAGGAGGGCTTTTCTCTGTCCACTGTAAATCAAACATGGCTTGTTCAAGCCCTCAGATAAACAATTATGAATTGGTAATGTTAACTTGCTCTGATTAATGAGACACCTGTACCGCAGGCTAACTCATACCTGCGTAGAGTTATCTACAGTTGTATTGTTAGTGCAACAGTCATATGCATTGTGATGATGATAAAGCAGGGAAATGCCACTGAAAATAACATTTAACAAATTTTAGTTCGTAAATGCTTTGTGCAGGACAAAACGCTCGTGAATCAGTCACCCTAACAACAAGAGCAATTGACCAATCAGTTTCCACAAGCTTAAGCCCCATGATCTCAGACTGACTAGCAACTCATCACTCTTCTTGCAAATAATTGCTCAAAGTGTTCTAAATGTACTTCTCAACATTGAGCAGATGAACCCATAAGTACCATGATGTGTTCAATTGGTGATGGACACTTTCACAATTAAAACCTGACGCTTTGCCATATTCATCATCGTCTACTTCACTTTCCTGTCTCTCTTTACTTGAAGTGCTCCAGCTCCAGCTCCAACTCCAACTGATGGGGAGGGATCTGTAAGATTTTCACTAAAAAGTTTTTTTCAGATGACAGCAATATAGCATGAACAAGTCAGAGTAGAACACTACACCACAAGTGCACCAAGGAAACATCACATGTCATCAGACCAGAGTGCATTGCGCACTATTTAAAATGGTCACCCCAGGAAATTTCAAGTGCATGTTGGTCCCTTCTCTGGAAAACTATAAAAAACTCAGATTGCTTGGTGAGGCAATTTTTTATGCCAGATCTAATGAGAAGTACATTTGGCACATTTTGAGCACTATTTGTTAAAAGGTTGAAGGTTCCCTTGAACTCTGTTCATGACTTCTGTTCGGGTTGTCAAAATGTCATTAAACTGCCTTCATCAAGAGTCCTTTATTGATAGTGGTTTAGCTTGGTCTATACTCTTATTGAAAACAATATTTGTCATCACAGCAGTCAAAATTTGTTGCTGACTGACACTTAACCATGCTGAACTACTTTTGATTTGTTAATTTGAGGAGGATGCAAGCCCCCAGATCCCCTCCCCCCCCAGCTTAGAAAGGCCCCTTAGGTCTTACATATTTTTCTGCCCCCATGTCATATCCTGGTGCCCTCCTGTTAGTTAATTAATTGTATCAAATTGTATTGAAATCCTTGATATGATTTTCTTGTATAGCTGACAACTGGTGGCTCAACTGTGTTCCTTCTAGTCAAAGCCATACTCAGGGAATTCGAGGTAGGTTTACCTCATTAATTTGATGACATTTAAAGGTAAAGGTAAACTTTATTTGATAAGTAGGTTGAGATTGTTTGGCAGCCGAAGGGCTGATGGGGACCTACTATACACAATTAAAATTTGACAAACACAAAAGATGTTAACAAAAGAATAAAAGCTATGCACAGGGAGAAAACAATATATATACATGCAAAAAACTGAGATTTACAAGAGCCAAATTGAAATAATAATATAATACCAGAAAATAAAATGCTTAAAAGTATATTAAATCATCTTTTTTTGCAGTTATCAATCTCGCTTCTTTGCTAAAATAATACTCCGCAATGTCCCTGGTGTGTTTGTTTAATATCTGCCTATAGGAATTAAAATTTTCAGGCACTTAAACTAGTCTACTTAAAAAATTCCAGGTTACAGGACTTCTGTACTGTAAGTATTTCTTCTAGTATCAGATTTAAACCTAATGATATTAAAGTGATCAGGAAAGCGAGTTGACCTAGAAGTTGTCTTTTTAGAGAAAAGTTCTCGAACCGATTGACACGAAGTTTCAAAATACACTTTGTGCATTAGTGTAAGAATGGAATTTTTGTAAAAGTAAGAGAAGGATAGCCAATTTGATTTACTTAGACAGATATCATTTTTAGAAATGTGTTAGTGAAACTCAATAGTAGGAATGTAATGAAAACTATGCAAAAAGGCTACTATTATTACTAGGTACAATAGCTGGGTATCAATTTCAATTAGTTCTCAAATTTTTTTTGAAAAAATTGACTGCTCACATAGCTTGACACTAACTGTAGCCAACTAGCCACAGACTAGTAGAAATTCAGTTCTGGCTTGTGGTTTTCAATTTCCACACACCAGTTTTGCTAGTAAACAAACTGAAATTGTTGTAACATCTAAGTTGTCACTACCCACTTGGTTAGTAAGTTGAAAAGTTAGTGTTGAGCCCTGTACTAACATAATTTTGTAGTTCTTTTGAAAATGATTTTCTTTGATGAACTCTTTTACCAAAGGGCTATAGTGAATTGTTCTATTCAAGAGCAGTTGTTTAGTGCACAGTAAATCGGAGTTAAAGGGGAGCCTGGAAAAAAGGATTATAAGTGACTTTTGATCAGCTACTTTTTCCCGTACAAATTGTCTCTTCTTCCCTTTTGAAACACACAGAGATTTACATGTTGCATCAGTTGCCAGTTGCTACTTTGATTTGTATTTCATGCTTCCCATTTGCTGATACATAACAATCCCCATTTTCCTTTGAGCGGTGAATAAAATAATAGGTCATCAGATCTTGTCGAGCTATTTTTTTTCCTTCTCTGTTGACACTCTGCTTGCAATTTGCAATTTGTACTGATCCCTATAATGCAAACTAAGTTGTTATAAAGAAACAAGAAATCCCTCTTCCTATAATTCACACACTAAGAATCAAGTCCTGTTTTACTTAAGTTTGATATCTAATAATAATAATAATGATATAAATGAAAAAGTTATGAGCATCTGATTGGCTGAAAATGAGGGCATTTTTATGTAACATAAGGGCAAAGTTGTAATTCAAGTGCAAAGTTGTAACAGGAGTGCAAAGTTGTAACACAAGTGCAAATTACAAATAGCATGCATGCTATCAAAATTTTACCTGTCTTGACTTTCTGTGATGCTTTTTTCAAGCAACTTATGAACAAGTAACAAGATGATTTCAAGAGCAATTTGGATCGAACGGGCACTTGTGAATTTTTCAGAGACTGCAAATTGCACTTACCATACAGGCTTGTGCAATTTTCTTGTCTTTGAAAGAGTTACTTGTGCTTATTAACACCAAATTACCCTGGAAATCGTGTTACTACCAAGACTAATTTGTTCAACTAATGCTTGAATTGACCCTCATTTAAGTTACTTGAACCATTTCACTCTTTAAGATCTCATTCGTAATTCTTATCACTGTCTCATACAATTCTTATAATGTTACCTTGGAGAATTTAGAACTGGAAACTACTACCGCTAATCTCCTAACTGACACTTTTTTCTTTATTCTCGTCACCTTTCTACTGAATATTGTATTGAATTTGGTAAGGAGAAATTCTGTGTTGGTCACTTGTGTTGATGTTTTTAACTTCAGGTTACAGTTTACTGGTACTTGACACCTGGAGTAGACTTACACAAATTGCCTCTGTAACTTTTTCCTTCCTACATCTTCTTCTGCAATGCCTTGAAGACTTCACCAAATAATGATTACTAAACGTCCAATCTTAATTTAATTAAAAAATTAAAGAGGAATTGAACACAGTACCATCATTTAATTACGTTTTTGTTTTGTTCTTTGTGCAGCCTCCAAAATCGGAGCAGGGAGGGAGCGAATATTTGTACTATGTCCTAGTTTTATCGTCACTTATTTTATCGTGGGTGGAAGTTTGGGTTCTTGATTCTAAGGTATGTATCACAAATGACTATTTATTAGAGCAATTTTTAATTGAATTTCGAAAGTAATGCGAGATTTTTTTATTTTGCATTGATTCGGTCTGTGATTGGTCTAGAAAGCGTACACCATTCTCTTAACCAATCAGACGCAAAAAGAAAACCAAACGTGACTTGGTAGCCCGCGTTTCCCGCGTTTTTGATGGTTTGCCGATTTGTACTTTGAGTGCTCATTGGCAAATGATGATGTAAACATTATTTTTGATTGGTCGCTGTGATTACTTTGGTTATGCGTTTTTTCAACAGTCAATTGAAAACTGCTCTACTCTGCAACACGCCGTAGTGTTTTCTTGTTTTGTTAGTTTAAGTTTGAAGGTCTGCTGATAATTTTGGTAAAAATTATGTTTGAGCCACCTAACACACTCTGGCCATAACGGTTAAGAGAAAAAAAAAAGGGAAGATATAAGCCCTTGAAGATAGCCTCAGTGGGCGACGCTGTGGTCTTACCGTCAGCTCGCTGGACCTAGGGTCGAGGGGTCTGGGTTCGAGACCTAACCGCGGCTTTGTGTTGTGTTCCTGGGTAATACACTTTATTCCCACAGTGCTCCTCTTCACCCAGGTGGATAATTGGCGGTCGGCGAATTATCAGTGAAGCCCGACGAAATTCTGTGGGGTTACCTTGGAATGAACTGACATCTCATCCAAGTGGAGTAATAAATATATCTAATAAGACGTTTTGTTGTGTAGTATCGCTGAGTATTTTTACGAGTTTTGCCGTATTTTGACGGGCCCGTTGGGCGAGTCAAAATACAAACAACGAGTAAAAATACTCGACGATACTACACAACAAAACGTCTAATAAGAGATTTTTAATCCAACACGCCAAATTGTTATTTCAGTGCGGGTGAATTTCGCGGATATATCTGAAGTACAAATATCGCGTTTTATTTGTACTCGTTTCGCGCGTTATTTGTACTCCTCTCGCGCGTTATTTTTACTCTACGAAGCACAGTTGGATGATAATACCCCTAACTTAAACTTCGTTGCGGTCCATAAAGAGGAAAAAAAAAAAAAAGGAACTCGGCAAATATTAAGCCATCTTGACCTTACGCATATGAATTACACTCGTATTTTGATTGGCATTAGGGACTTTAAGCAGTCAGGACGGCAACGCCACGGAAGACGTCGATTAAAAAATGAGTTTCTACTTTTAGTTAGAATTTCGAAAATGGCTGGATGTGTTTACCGTCTCATAGGACGCCAGACCTCAAACTCAACCTAACGCATAAAAGTAGCGTTGAGTTCCAAATGTAAATTAAATTAACTTGCCACCGCAGTTTAGCTTCACAGACGGCGCAAATTTTGGTGATTTCACGTTGTTGTTTTGTAAAGGACGGCTAAGAAATGTACAAAGTTTGAAAACGCACGTGCTGGGCTATTGTTCTGCCAATTAGATACATTGTTTTCCAACGTTCTCGTTGCCGTAACCGTCGTGGTTTGCTTAAAGTCTCTACTTTCATGTATGGGAGGACAGACGCATTGATGGCGTCACCTGTTACCACTTTTTGGTTCTTGATTATATAAGAAAAATAGATTCCATGTTGCCGTGGGTTTGTGCAGTAATAGATAACAGAAGACGTCTAAATGGGGTAAAACTATCAGTGAAACACTCCTCTGCCCCTCGTGGGCCACTTTTTTGTTCTTACAACATCTTGAGGTCATATGTGATCCAGTACGGAACAAACAAACATTCTAAAAAAGTACCATATGTAGGTATCTAAATCCAACATGCTGACTTTCCCAGCTTTGATTAAAAAGATCATATATTTTGAATCTCTCAGGTTATCCCTGCTGAGACGAAAGAGGAGCAGCGTCAGTTTCAAGGTATATTCAATACTTGTTTGTCCAAAGTAGCTAAGTTACTACCTGTTCATCTTGATCAACTTGAAAATCTGACCTGTTATGGATAAAAAGAAACTTTCTCGCTTCTGTGGTTGTTCCTTTGCATCGTGTGAAATTTCTGGGCAGGTTTACGGCCGTTAAGCTCGGTTTTAGACTTAAGCTTTGTCCTCTATATAATTCTTGGGCTATCTGTTCATGCCCGCCTGTTTTTCACCGTGCTGCGCGAGAAATGTTCGACCGTGTGACAACCACGTATAGTTGAATAGTAAAACCTATGACGTTTCTGAATACTGGAACCCGTGTTTTTGTCAGAGTCATAATCTTCAGCACATAATCGTTTTTTGCGTTTTCTGTTGATATTTGCATTCTAAGTCTGAGATAATAGACCAAAGTGCTTGTTTGCCTTCCTATTTGCCTATATACTTACTTTACTGAAAGTAAAGAGCGATTCTCTGTAACACTTAAAATGGTTCTAAGTGTTCTGATCTGTCTCTTTAATTTTCCCAAAGTAACAAACTTTGGGATGAAAAGGAAAAAATATTATTTGTGATAGCTACTACCAGTATTACCTCAAACCAGATGATGTGGACTCTGTAATCCGGATTTATGCCGGAATAAGTTGTAAAAACATGTTTTTCAGAAAATCAAAAACTTAAGATTGTAGAGCCTTTTTTATGAAGGGGTTAAATTTGCGCAACCTTATTATGTTCGCAGCGCGCCCTAATAAAAGCCTTGCTTATGTTTGATGTACACTGTATATCCTTCGGACAGATATGGGTAAGAAATGGTTAGGGACGCTTTGCAATACCCGTTCATGTGCCGTTCATGTGCTATTCTTAAATACCCCTGGTAAGAGAAGTGTGCCTTTGTTTTTACGCTCAGTAATTTCATTTGATTTTTCACGGTGTGTTAATAACTATCTCTTGTTCATTCTCTGCAGAAGAGAGGAGGTCATTGTTACATAATGAAAACCGCAGGTAAGCCAGAAATGAAGGTTTTGTAGCGTTCAACTGTTTAGCCAATTATTCTCAGTTAGATACAATGAAATATATGAAGCTCATATATTTATACAATGAAATATATGAGCTTCATATATTTCATTGTATCTGATTTATCACTTTCACGGGTTTATTACGAATCAACTTAAAGGCCTGCTCCCAGTTGGCTTGTTAGCTCAATTGGTAAGAGCGCTGCACTAGTATCGCAGAGGTCAGTGGTTCGAATCCCGTACAGGCCTGATTTTTTTCAGGTCTGATTTTCGCTATTGCTTAAATAGCGCTATCTACTGCGAGGATCGTGCATCATACGTATTCTCAGTTACTTCGTCTTCATGGTCGGTTACTTGGTGAATCCTCAAATTACCATACGAGGACTCAGGGACCTGGGGACCTGGCACCCGGGGTGGAGGGGGAGAGCTTCGACTCGAAGAGGCTCCTTGATTGATGGGAAGCACTTATTTCTTTTTTTCCAAAACTCGTAGCCAGGTAAGATGGCTTTTAGTGATATAACGTACAGATTACCTACAGCCTACCTCTTTTTTATGAAGGAGACTTGCAATGGGTAAGCGAAACGTCACTGAATTCATACCCAGTTTACGGGAGTAACCGTATCTAAGTACACTTATAATAGGAAAGTAGTTGTTTTTAACTCTTTACACTCCAGCATTAGCAGTCGTGATCTCCATGCTGTTCTCAACACATTTTATAAAGTGCTTTCCGAGAGAAGGTGTTAAACAATCAAGAGCTTCCTTGGTTGGCGATCCTTTCTTTTATTCTCATGACCTTAATGTGTTATTCAGGGGGGATATGTAAGGAGAAATTGGCTGTTGGTCACCCCAAGGGGTCCAGGGGTTAAGAGTAATATGTTGCTCTCAATTAGCCCGGCCTCCCAGTTAGCTCAATGGATAGAGCGCTGGACTGTTGTGCGGGAGGTCGAGGGTTCGAGCCCCGGCCGGACCAACACTCAAGGTCTTAAAAATAATTGAGAAGAATATGCTACCTTTCTATAACATCAAGAAATGGTTAGATATTCTAGTCTTCTCGGATAGGGACGAATAAAATGGAGGTCCCGTCTCCTGCAGGGTTAGGGGTAGGAGACGTTAATTTCCCACGCACGAGATTACTGTGGGATGGATGTCCTCCCCTGGAGGTGGAATGGGTGGGTTGGGATTGGTTTAGGCGGGTGAACCTAGTAGGGGACTACATATTCTATTGTTCTCTCGCCTGTACACTGTACTGTACGAATCTTTAAATACAAATACAAATTCTATTGCAGGCATTTAACTCCTTATTCGACAATTTCGGACAATGCCTTTTATACGCCAGAAGGTTGGTTTGATGTTATTTATTTCCTGTTATATTTTGACTTGTCCTACGATGTCATGAGACTTGTGTTTTTCTTTATCTTTTAATTTTTATCATCTATGTTAAACTTGTCAAACAAGTTCTTAGCGAATAACTGTGGAGATATAATAAAATTTTTATTTAAGTCGACTTGGTTTGATCTTTTTCAGCCTCTGACGAGGAAAGTGAAAATGAAAGAGAAGGAGCTGAAAATTTAGCTTTGTCTCAAGAGGTAGCCGTCTCTCACGAACATTCCTAGTGGATGATTTTCTGCTCAACTTCCTTTTGTTATCAGTCGCTTTTGAAAAGAGATTTGAGACTCGATTCCTCATTGGAACTCAGATTGTTTCCTTTGCTAAATCAATCTTTTTTCATCAGAAGTCGCTAATGTTTGAGTTTTTTTCTTATCAAACACCCTAACACATGTTACTCAAATCAACCTCACTTCGGGTGCATACTGGGTATCAAAACTGGCCCAACTACATGTAAATGTGCAGGAAACCTAATCGAGAAATTCTGGTGAACTTTCTGAGGATAAAACAAGGATGAAAAGCAGACGAAGTGTCCTTTCGTGGTTTGGCGCTTTTTTATTAGCCTTTTCCCTTTACTTTAGTGTCTAGAGTAGGAACTCTTGTTTTTATTGCCGTAGAACACTTTGAAAAGACAATAGACGGTATTTTTCGTTTTATGTTGTTGTTGTTGTTGTTTTTTTTTTTCCGTGGTAAATTAAGTTCTAAGTCTTGATTCCGTGTACTGGACCCAGGCTCTTCGATACGAGAGACTCCAAACTGTTCATCGAATTCCTGTTCCAATATGTCTCGCGTGCTCACAGGCGTACCTCAAGAATTTCTGCACAATCTTATAATCTTCTAAATAAATCTCTTTTTGTTCATCTGTGTGGCTATTAAGGATCAAGAATATATTCAGAAAGGGAAAGAAACAATGGAAATAACCTGGGAAAGGATGCGTTTTAATGATGGTTGGAAAACGGAAAAAGTTAAGGTGAGGATCGGAAAAATGAAACTGAAAATCTTTTTGAGCAAGGAGAACTGTTGAGAATTGCCACAAAAAGCGTGTTAACTAAACTTCTTTTTTCCCCTTTTTTCCCCTCCTTTTTTTCTTTTTTATTTCATCTTTGTTTATGTAGGATGGAGTTGTTGTAGAAAGTAAGGTGATTCCACTACCTGCAGGTGGAAAGAAAATCTACAGATTAAAGGTAACGAGAGCTTCGTATGGGTTTCCCAGCGTAAACAAAATTAACTTTGTCAAGTGAGTAACAACCGGGTATGCTGTTTATTTGCGGTTGGAATTTCCGAGCTCTGCTACTGACAAGAAACAATGCTCCATGAAAGATTTCAGAACTGTCGTAAGGCATGAGGATCAAAAGCATAGAATCTCTCGCGCGATATGCACGAGTAGGGTGTGTGCAAGGCGAAGGCAAGAGCCCTGGAAAGGCATATAATCTCGACAGTCATTATTTTAGCGCAATTTTTCAGTTTCACTTGCAAACGTTTGTGAATTTTTAAAGAAATCTGTGAAAGGAAAGAAAAGTGGAGAAAAGGAAAACTCGAGACTCTCCGAACACAAGGCTTATCTAGTACGGGTATCCGGTTGATTATTTTCCATTCTGTTCTGAGCTTTGCCAAAGAAGTTCCATGCTTTTAAAGTGCACCTAAACCCAAAAAATGTTTTTCGCTTAACGAAATAAGCGTATTTTTTGGAGTATTTCTGTGCAAAAATGTTTTTGTTTGCTCAAATCTTCAATTTGCTGTGCCCAGTCAAAATACGGGAAATCGGCCGCCATCTTGCCCCACGACCGAGTTTAAAGAGGAATGGCTCTAGCGGGTAATGTGACGTCAAATCGAGAACACGAAAGTCTGCATTTCACACATTTTCACTTGTTTGGGAAGGTTGTAGTCGATATTATCCGAAAATATGCCGACTAAGTGTGTTGTAGAAGGATATAGCAACGTGCGAAATTTGCAAGAGGGTATCGCACTTCATACATTCCTCATACAACACACCTAGTCGGCATATTTCGGACAATATCGACGACAACCTTCCCAAACAAGTGAAAATGTGTGAAGTGTAGACTTTTGTGTTCTCGATTTGACATCACATTACCCGCTAGAGCCATTCCTCTTTAAACTCGGTCGTGGGTCAAGATGGCGGCCGATTTTCCGTATTTTGACTGGGCACAGAAAATTATACCCAGGTCCCAGAGGTTCTCTTCTCTCTACCGGAGTACGAGAATTCGGCGCGAAGCGCCGACCAACGAGCTGCAAAGCAGCGAGCGGAGAGAACCTCTGGTCAGGACCGTTGAGAATCTCACTTTCATGCCACCAAGCTTCGGGTGACAACCATCAATTACGTCCCTTTCCGACAACCAATCAGAGGTATTTTACCCCCAGAGGTATTTTAGTACTTTACTCTGTTTGGTTGTCGGAAAGGGGCGTGATTGATGGCTGTCACCCGAAGCTTGGTGGCATGACAGTGAGATTCTCATCGGTCCTGACCAGAGGTTCTCTCCGCTCGCTGCTTTGCAGCTCGTTGGTCGGCGCTTCGCTCCGAATTCTCGTACTCCGGTAGAGAGAAGAGAACCTCTGGGACCAGGGTAAGAAAATTAAAGATTTGAACAAATTAAAAAATTTTTGCACAGAAATACTCCAAAAAATAAGCTTATTTCGTTAAGCGAAAAAAAAAATTTTGGGTTTAGGTGCACTTTAAAACATTGTGTCTTACTTGGCTTGTGTTGTTGTTTGTAACTGTCTGTAGCGTTTACGGCGACCAAAATCTTAATTCTCAAGTTCAAGGGCGTGTCGCTCCAAACGCGGTTAACGAGGTGTTTGGCACTATTTTACTGATCGAAATGACAACCCAAAGTTGACTGTTTGCACGCATCTTTATTCTTGAAAGGCAATCGACCACGAACCACAATCAATGACGAAAATAACGATTATTCTGACAGTCAATCAATCTATCGAACGATCGATCGTAAACTAAAACAACAATACAACGAAGTTCTATCAATCTAACGAAAAGCCGCGGAATACATGATCAAAGAATCGCATGTTAAATACTGGGCTCTAAAGTCTATAACGAGATTAACCATACAAGTGAAACAGAACAAAAGTTTGGAAACAAATTAAAAGAGTTTTGAGGACTGATAAACAGCCTATTGTTCTATCTAAATGATGGGCGTTCACTGACTCGCAAATTGGCACGAATTGGGCCTTTAAATCTTAAATCTATACAGATCATTGCAATATTTGTTTGTATATTGTCGCCCAACACTGAAAAGACTGGAGAGGGAAAAACAAAGTTACAAAGGTACTCACATATCGGTCCCGCTTGTGCCAGAGGTTGAGAAAACGAAAGGGCGAAAGTTTACCAAGGCTATTTAAAACTTACGAGGAACTGATTAAAGGGACGCTAAAATTGCCTTTTATATGAGCGTGGTGACGCTGAAAGGTCCGATTACAAAACCAATAGAAATACAGAAAAACAGATAAGCATTGTAACTATGTGGCTATCTAAGATCATTCTGAAATTAGTGAACTAATCAATAATCAATCAAAAAATGAGCCTTCTGGCTAATGTCCTTAACACTGTCATTACAACGTTTGTTCATGCGCAGACGTTTGATTGTTGTGTTGTGTTAGACCCATCTAAGACCTCATGCTCGCTCGTTCCGCTCGCCGAATCTCTCTGCTCGTACGGCGGTGCTAATGGTAGCTTACTGGTAGGCCGTATTTGTTTAACTAACTATTCAAAGTTTTGACAAGTCTAAAAAAGTCTTTTTATATTAAACAGGGCTCTTTAGACGCCAAAGCAGAGGAAGTTTTTAATCTGGTTGTTAGGCATCCTGAGGATGCACAGAAATGGGGAGGAAACATAACGGATTCCTTTGTAAGTCAGTAGCGGTAAAACAGCACGGAACAAGTCTCGCCCATGTAGAGTTCTTGGCGGCGGCTGGTTTTGTGAATAGATTTCACTTGATGATTGAATCTTCATCGTTCTCCTTTCTCGTTTGTTTGGTTGTCGAATATAATCCTTTGGTTTCCCTCACTTTGCTCTGTAATTGGTCCAGAAAACTTGCATTACAGTCTCAACCAATCAGATGCACGCTGAGACAAGTCATGAATTGGTCGCCTGCGTTTTCCCGCGCTTTAGGCAGTGTGTTTGTTTTTATTCTGAGTTCTCATTGGCTCTTAAAGGGGTATTCCTTTTTTCTGATTGGCTGTTGTGTTTATTTTGGTCTTGGTTTCACGAAACTCAAACGAGAAGCGTTGTACCCTCCGGTATTTCCAGATCAAAAGTCTGGGCCGGAAGAATTCGGATATGCGCGTGTGTCTGTGTGTGTATCTGCTTTTTTTGTTTGTTTGTTTTTCTGTTGTTTTTTTCTTTTACAGCTTTATCAAGTGCTTATTTACTCAGTAAGATGTCTGTATGGTGGCTGTCTTGACGTATTTTGCCCTGCCAACAAATTTCGTTACCGCTTGGAAGAATTTTCGTGGTTGGGCAAGATTGATTTTCCCATAGCCCTGAGCCTGGAGAGTTAAAACAATGGCTTTGAACAAAAATTTGTAAAAAGAAATGCGTGTAAGCCACATTGTGAGATCCGGATACTTTAAACGTCCAAAGTATGTTCTCTAATCATCATATTTATTTCAGGTCGTACGTCAAATTGATGAAAATACAGATATTGTTTATAATTCCGTTGGTGAGGCCGGCGGTGGAGTGGTGTCTAGTCGGTGAGTGCGCATTGTCAGTGTCCACTTTGATTAGAAATGAAAAATTCTGTGTCACTGACGAGAAACGTTTGGTGTTTCAGGGATTTTGTGAATTTGCGTCGATGGGAAAAACGAGGAGATGTCTTTGTTTCATGTAACGTTGCAGTTGAATGCGATGAGATGCCACCTAAAAAGGAGCACGTAAGGTAAGCTTGAAATTCTATTTCTATTTCATAAAAGGCTCATGGAAAACACGATCTTTTGGCTGATTTGAAATGCCGTTGCTCTAAAAATTTGTGAGGCGCGGTGGCCTCATGGTTTGTGCGCTCGACTCCGGACCGAGTGGTGCTGGTTCGAGCCCCGGCCGGGGACATTGTGTTGTGTTCTCGGGCAAGACACTTTACTTTCACAGTGCCTCTCTTCTTCCAGGTATTTAAATGGGTATTGGCGAATTTAGTGCTGGCGGTAACCCTTCGATGAACCAGCATCCCATCCAGGGGGGAGTAGAAATACTCCCAGTCGCTTCATGACATGGAAACCGGAGTTAAGCGCCGGCTTGATGGGTCACTTGGCTCGTAAACAGACTTTACTTTTTTCCTTTCCTCTAAAAATTGGCGTTAATTCTGAAGAAACCTTTACATAACAATTTACCAGAGTGGGTGGGTTCTGAAGTTGCAGGAAGTATACAAAAAGGAATAGTTAGGAATGGCGAATAACACTTATTGTACAAAACAGACTTTAAAGTTTAGGTTGAAAGATTTTTCTTGCATTAAGAAGTCCAGGTAGAATGGTTATAGAAGAGAGCCCTTGTTTACGTTTTCAAACGATACACCCTATTTCGTGGTTCTTGCTTTTCTTAAAGCAGCCTAATTACAGTTTGAAGCTTTTCACTTGATTTTACCGCCAATCATTTCCTCGTCAGCTATCCTTGTTGTGTTTTTTGTTATCGTCGCCTCTTTCGTGTTTGTTTGTTGTCCGTAACTGTTATTTCGTTGTGTCTTTCAAGTTGGAGGTAGTTTTGTAAGTCACTAATTAAAAATTGACGTAATATTTAAAGATTTGGCTCTTTTAAGGCGAGAGGAGGCAAAATAATAATTACCGCACGTGACAAATTGGCACGCGTGTGAGAATTTCCCCAACTTTTCTCGCTTGAAACTGGTTAAGTTCTTCTCTATTTATTATCCCAGCCTTTTGTTTTGTTTAGTTTTGTTTTGATTTTGTTTCTTCAGAGCTGCAAATGGTCCCGGTGGCTGGGCTATGCAGGAAGCTGACGGGAATCCAAGTAGAACCGAGTATGTGTGGCTGTTTGACGTGGACCTGAAGGTAAAAATAGAATGGCCAGCTAGGGTTTGAGATAATGAAAGAAGGAATTATTGTGAAAGTTTGGACCTACGACGCGTTGTGGTTTCTATGGTGTTGGTTTTGGCATCCAATCGAAATGAGGGTTTAGTAGTATTTTTAGAGCGCGTTACCACTGGTGATGCAACGTATATATGAAGTTCATATATTATGAACTGCGGTATTAGATACGTATGACGCACGATCCTCGCAGTAGAGAGCGCTATTTATGCAATAGCGAAAATCAGACCTGAAAAAAATCAGGCCTGTACGGGATTCAAACCACTGACCTCTGCGATACTAGTGCAGCGCTCTACCAATTGAGCTAACAAGCCAACTGGGAACAGGCCGTTAAGTTGATTCGTAATAAACCCGTGATGATAAATCAGATACAACTGTGTGACGTAAAACCAATCACAAAGGCCAATAAGGAGAAAGGTTAACATCACAAGGAACCAATGAGAATTCAAAGTAAAAACAAGTAAACGGCTTCAAGCGCGGGAAAACACGGGCGACCAATTTGCGGTCCGTTTCAGTTTGGAATGTGATTGATTTAGCAAGTGGCGCAAGTTTTTTGGATCAATAGTAAAGCAAACTCAAGCAAAACCAAAATAATCCCGGACTACTTTCGATAATCTACCATAATAAGTAAAAACAAAACACAAGCAGACGAAAAAAGAGACTGGTGGGAGTTAAATCGTTAAACAAAATCTATTAAAAAAAAAAAAAACAACAACAACACAAAACAACTCCACAAAAGGTAGAACTGGTTCCGTGCTGTCTTCAAGCTATTGACTTACAAAGGCATTCCTCATTTGTATGCATCCGGCATCGGGATGTTCAGTGAACAGGTTCAGAAACCTCCTCTGTTGTGGCCTTTTTGGCCTGCGGGTCAGCTATCTGGAGCAAAAGGGAAAGCCGTAAAAGCTTTTACAGAAAGCCGTAAAACTCTTGAACGAAAGCTCATCTTTCAAACCGGCAGTCTAAATCCCACAGGGATCAACGAACGCTTTTCATTCCACTAATTTATTTGTGTTTTTCTCGTTGCCATGTTCCCACCAATAACGTAGCTCCATTTTCTGCCTTTAAAGCACACACAACCCACAATTCCTCTATTCTCTCCGACGAAGGGCTAACGCTCGAAACGTCAGCTTTTGTAATCGTTACGGTGGCCAATTTACCATTTCAACTTTGTTGATATATCCAAATTATCTGGAGCAAAGCTCGCGAGATTCGGAAAGCGGAACGAGCGTGCAAGAAGTCTAAGAGGCATTCAATTTAAAATTCAGTGTTATAAATGAATGCAAAGACTGGCAAAAACCAACGATAAAAACCGACGTTTCGGTGTCATCATGACGCCATTGTCAAGGAGAAATAAGAAATAAAGTTTGTGGCAAGGTGCAACACTAAATTAGCATAAATATGTTACGAGCTAATTAAACAAATACTTTTGCGCGAATTGAATCGCTTTGCACGTTCAGAGTGGGTTTTAGGTCTTTGATGAAAAGCATTTCGTTCACCAAACAATCGCACTTGTTACTACACTTTTTCAGAATGCTAAAACGTTTCAGTAGGTCTTTCGGAACTTCGCTGTGCCGTTCGTGGTAGTGTTTATATATTGAAGATGCCTTTCGTTTATGTCCATCCACGCGTGTGTGTAAGTGTCCGCGTGTATAGCCCACATAACCCGCATCACACAGGTCACATTGAAATTGATAAACGACGCGTTGTTGGTTGACAATCCGTGGCTTGATTTCTCGTACTTTAAGATCTTGGCCAACTTTGCGGCTAACAAATACTGGCTGGACAGTCGTCTGCACCTTCATGCTAAGATTCTTGAGCTCTTTCTTAACTTAATTTGCTGATTCCTGATCTTTGAAAGGTATGACCACACGAACAATGGGTATTGGTTCTTTGGGCGTCTGTGTGGGCTGCGTACCAACAATTCTTGATTGTAAGGTGTTAATGGTAGAATTTACCGGGCGCCTAAAGAAAGTTTTCGCACGGCTTAAATACCTGGAACGCGTGGTAAATTCTACCATTAACACCTTCTTACAATCAAGAATTGTTGGTACGCAGCCCACACAGACGCCCAAAGAACCAATATCCATTGTTCGTGTGGTCATACCTTTCAAAGATCAGGAATCAGCAATTTATGTTAGGAAAGAGCTCAAGAATCTTAGCATGAAGGTGCAGACGACTGTCCAGCCAGTATTTGTTAGCCGCAAAGTTGGCCAAGATCTTAAAGTACGAGAAATCAAGCCACAGGTTGTCAACCAACAATGCGTCGTTTATCAATTTCAATGTGACCTGTGTGATGCGGGTTATGTGGGCTATACACGCGGACACTTACACACACGCGTGGATGGACATAAACGAAAGGCATCTTCAATATATAAACACTACCACGAACGGCACAGCGAAGTCCCGAAAGACCTACTGAAACGTTTTAGCATTCTGAAAAAGTGTAGTAACAAGTGCGATTGTTTGGTGAACGAAATGCTTTTCATCAGAGACCTAAAACCCACTCTGAACGTGCCAAGCGATTCAATTCGCGCAAAAGTATTTGTTTAATTAGCTCGTAACATATTTATGCTAATTTAGTGTTACACCTTGCCACAAACTTTATTTTTTATTTCTCCTTGACAATGGCGTCACGATGACACCGAAACGTCGGGTTTTATCGTTGGTTTTTGCCAGTCGTTGGTTTTTGCCATTTCTAAATCTTTATTGATATAAATGAATGATAACTGTTTTTTTGAATCTTGTTTTACTCACCAGGGATGGTTACCACAGTCAGTAATTGACGCCGCCATGTCCTTCATGTTGTTCCAAACGGGACAGGGACTCAAGGCCTATATCCAAGAACAACTTGGCTG